>NW_012113475.1:1784464-1839033 GCF_000951035.1 Colobus angolensis palliatus | reverse complement strand
GAGAGAGAGAGAGAGAGAGAGAGAGACAGAGAGAGAGACAGAGACGGATTGGCAGTAGGTCGGCGACTATTTGTGGTGAGGGAGAGAGGAGCAGAGCAAGAGGAGGGCAGGGGAGGGACGTGGGGAGGCGCTTCCAAGTGTGTGAGTGCGCGGAGTGTGACTGTGTGGGGTGCGAGAGAGCCACCTCCCCGGCAGGCCGCGCTCCCGGGCTGTGAGGAGGGCGGGCCCCAGCGCGGCCTTTATACAAGCGGGAGTGGGGTGGGCTGGGCGGGGCGGCTTGGAGGGCGGCGCCCGGCCCACTGCGTCCGCTGGCTTCCACGCACGCATCCTCTGGCATCGACGCGCGCACACCCACTGCTGGCCCGCTGCTGAGTTTTCATTTTAGGGGCAGCAATATCCCACCGCGCTGACCTGGCCTTTTCCCCCAGCCCATCCTCGTGCTTACGTGGAGTTCAAGTGCATGGGCAGGTCAAGACTAGAGAATAGGGAGAGTCTGAAGAGATGTGAAGTGACTGCGGGGATGCTGGAAATAAATGCACTGTATTTCTCCTCTCCAAGGTTCCGATGTTATCTTCTTTCTCTTCCTACTCTAAGGGAAGGAATTACCAGATTCTTTCTCTGCTTTTCCTTCTCACCCACACAATTCACATCCTGACAAGTGTCTTCCTTCCTCAGTAACAAGAAAAGAAACCTGGCTTCTTTCCCTTAAGCAGGTCACACCTCCCAGAAACCATTCGCAGTAATCAGTTCTGTAAGATAATGGAAGTACTGCGACTGTGTCCGAGAGTGGAACTTGTGTTCCTACAAGGAAGGTCCTACACAATACAGGCATTACAAGAGAACCAGCTACCAATTTGACATCATGTGACTGATGGTCCCCTGGAGAACATTTGCCAGTTTAGAGATCGAAAAGACTTTTGATGCATGGTTCTGTTGCCTACATAATTTATTTTCCCTTGATCCTCTCTCCCCTTGCACTGCCTCATTTCCTTTCAGGTTTACACTGAGTCCTGAACTCTTTCCCATCCATCCCCTTCTTTTCTCCACTCCAGTATATTTATGCCTTTAGCAGGCAATACAGCAAACGTAGTGCATTTGATTCCGCGTGTATGTGTGTGCGTGTGTGTGTGTTTGCGCGTGCGCGCGCTATTTTTTTTAACCCATTCTGGTAGAATGTAGGACCATTTCTAGGTAGAAAATACATCCCCAATATTAAGTTTGTACACCGACATCACCTCCCTTACCTGCTTCCCAGATGACAAGATGTTGTGATCAGGTGCACTGAGGTATTGAGAAACAACTTCCAGAAATCAAGTGATCTACACTTTTTTCAAGGGTGTGTGTGTGTGCGTGCACACACACACACTGTGTAATCTAACTGGCTGTGATCTAACTTCTGAAATGTGGTTATATTGGGAATAAAAGCAAGATGTACTTTTTAAATGAATCTGAGTGCTCAATGTATATTATAGCATGGGGATAACTCTGCTTTTGGGAGACAACTGTAGGAAACATTTTTCGTAAATTAGACAAAAGGAAGATAAGATTTAGGAGACTTCGGAGGAGGCGGCAAGGTTGACAATTCAGTTGTCATATCTTCTTCCATGGCTTGTGACCATTGTACATCTTCAGGGTTTTGTCATATGCTGGCACCTTATATATTCTCTATATATTTTACCCTTTCACATTGATGTTCCTCTCTCCTAATTCTTCAATCTCTCATACAGAGTTTAGCAAACATTAAAAATGATTTAAGCATGTGATCAAGACCTAACAAAGAAGAGATATTAAGGAGTGTGATAAAAACAAAGTGATATTGGAAAGAACACCAAAGTTGGGACAAGTGCGTGAATATATTAATAATATAAATATATAGGCCATTAAAGCTTCTTTGATTAAGTACTGGAAAAATGAATGGACTAACAAAGCATATTGGGATTGATAGTATGCCATATGGGACAGCTATTATTATTTCCTCAATTTTACAGACCAGGAAAGTTAAATTTTGAAAGTGTGTGTGGATAACCTAAGATGATACAAAGAGTAAGTAATATCGCTGGAACTCAACCTGTCTTATTCTACTGTCCATATCACCTCCCATTCAGAAGGCCTGGCTTAGTTAAAAATCTCAGGAGTTTCCTTAGAAATTTCGTTTGTGAAATAAGCTGACCTACAATCCTTTGGCATTTTTCTTCTACCTCCCTCCTTCTTATTACAATGCAAGAGCAATTTATGAAATGTTAGTATTGTTTAGGGTTGGTCAATGATTTGAACAGTCTTAACATACTTGAACTCATAAATGGAAAAAGAAACCTTTCCTACGCAGTCTTTTCTGAAAGAAACCTGGTGTCATTGTAAAAGGTAATTTTGTAGAGGAGATATTACTGAACACTTGTATCTAGTGAATAAATACGTGGTTTGAGACCTGTAAACAGACATTTTAAAAGGTTATGTCCTCCTAAAAGGATGATACTCAATCATATTCAGCAAGTTTGTGGTGTGTTCAGTGTCCTGGTTCTCTATTTAATTGTCATTAGTAACAATAATTTGATTATGACTCTATATTGACTACTTCAAGATTATATATCACACCAGATATTTCAAGGGCATTTTTGGTAACCACAACAGATTGTAATTTTTACACTCTCAGTTCCATTCATAATTACTGAGAACCATGAAAATCTGTCAATTGCCTTTATTCATTAAGGCATTACATGAAGCCGACATTTCTTGCTTAATTTTCTGACAAGTTTTCTTTCCAAATAAAGGCTATAATTTATATGCACTAGACCAGAAAGACATGTGAAACATATAACTTAAAACATACTCCTGAAAAGTTTATTCATTTTAATGATTTTGTATTTGTGTTGAAAAAAAATCTGCACTAGAAACCCCATTTATAAATTATAATGAACCACATTTTAGAAGTTAAGTAAATGAATTATTCTCTTTTAAGATTGTTTAATGTTTCAAGTAGAATTCCCCACTTTGCAACACTTTCAATGATACAATTTTTGTTGTGATAGGAAAACAGAAAGTTAATGACTCTTTCCAATTTGTTCATTTTCATCTCATGTATGCTTGCTGCTGTTTGGTTCCCAAGTGCATTTAACTGGCAAGTTCAATGAAGATTTGGCATTGCACCATTTGATGAAAGCAGAAAAATTAGGTTGCCAATTACATATGTGCCCCTTATGTGCACTGAATTCCCACTGAAGTGATGAGCCAAATTAGAAATTCCTCAGTAGTAGTACCTAGAAAGTAAAATTAGAGCCCAGGGAAGGAAAGGGAGATTTTTTTCCCCAATGCTATTACTAGTCTAAGATATTTTAGAAAGAGAATTAACTTTAATACATTTGTAAAACAATGTTTGTAAATGGAGTGTCATTAAACATTTTTAAATTGCATCTCTTTTGTTCTTTCTGAGCTATGTTATGTTTCTTTGATTTACTTTATACTCTATTTTGATTAGCCAATCATTATGAAAAAATATATGAAGACCATTTCCCCCAGTTGTTTTAGCCTAATGGAATAAAAAAATTCCAGAAAATATTATGCATATTGTATTAGCATTGTGGACTTTTGTAATATGAAAGTGGCATTATTAGTATCTTAGAGCAACAGGACTAGTTAATTGACATCAAGGCTAAAACTGGCAAGACAAGGACTGATGAGAAAGTGTGAGATAGGAGATGTGCAGATTGACTCAGCTGCAGTTCTAGGTCCAGAGAGCACAGAAAAACTCAATCTTAATGTAGAAAACTCTTAACTGGGCAATCTTCCAGGTAGACAAGGCACAGTAAACAAGACTTTAAATAGAATTATTCTTCAGATATCAGATAGTGGTGACTATACGTGGTAAATTGTCTTTTGCTGTGAAAATTCTGCCCAGTGGCAGGACAGCAAGATCTATTCATGTGGAAATCAAGGCAGAAGCTACACTCAGGTGACTGGGTCAAAACAGTGACTACATGAGCTGTCTTTGATCAGGAAACTCCACAAGACACCTCGGATTCATGCTGTAGGACAAACTTGGGAGCAAGACTATAAAGGTGAATGTAAGCCACTGTCCTTGCATCTTGGCTATCATGTCCCACATTTACCAAATGATGTAATTCTAAGCCCATTTTGTGGGCTAAGAGGATGGATAATAGAGGACATGGAGAGACATCTCTTACCCAGCAACTGAAGTAATCCTGAATTTCCAGGAAGACTACCCAGTTTAGGGAGCTGAAAAAATTTCGAATAGTGTATAGATTTGTCAAAATAAAAATGATTTCCATTTTACATAACATCATTAGCCCAGAATTTCACAATATAAGAGAGGCTTTATATAAATGACAAAAACTAGAAAATGCATTTTTCACATTTAAATAGTGAAACGTAGTGAAAGGAGGCAAGAGCTAACAACATTAATGTTCTCTGAATTTCAGCCTCTCTGTTTATTAAGGGAGGAAAACTGGGTTAAAATAATGTTTATTGACATAAAACAGGAAATTTTATAAACAGATTCACCATTAGAAACTTTTATATAATTTTCACATCTTTGTTTCTCTTTTTTTTTTAATTAATCAATTAGCTTCTTGAAACTGTGCTCAAGGAATCCTCCACCCTCAGCCTCCCAAAGTGCTGGGATTACAGGCATGACCCAGTTTTCTATTTCCAAATGTGACTAATGACGTTTTTGGGAAAATAATATCAGGATTTCATACTTTCACATGGAATACTTTTTTTATGTTTAAATACAGTAGTTCTCTCTTATCCTTGGGGGATATATTCAAAGACCCCCAGTGAATGCCTGAAACCATAGATAATATCACGCACATACACACACATGCACACATATAAGGAATAAAACATTTACATATACACATACATACACACACACATATATATTTGTGTGTGTGTGTTTCTGCTCTGATAACCAAGAGGGCTACTAAATGACTAACAAGCAGGTAGTATGTACAGCTGGATATGCTGGACAAAGGGATGACTCACGTCCCAGCATATTGAGTGGGAAGGAGTGAGATTTTATCGCATTACTCAAAATGGCACACAATTTAAAACTTATGAATTGTTTATTTTTGGAATTTTCCATTTAGTATTTTTGGACTGCAACATTCCTTAGGTAGCTGAAACAGCAGAAAGTAAAACCATGAATAAGCGGGGACTGTTGCACTATTTTTTCTGATTGTAATATTTTAAAAAGTTAACCTAATTAATTGACTAATTTCTTGATGGCTATGGGTTATATAATCAAAGTGAATTTTTTTAATTGGGCTTTTGAGTTTTTCTATTATGATTGTCCCTAGGCATCTATGTGGTTGTAGGCATTTCATTAAAACGAATAGGACTTGACACATTTTAAAATAAAACATCATTTAAATCATACCTAAAAATAGCATATTGATAAAATCTGAAACTAAAACTAAATCTGGATATACAAATGTAAATAGATATAGCTATAACCATAGAAGACATGAAACAAACTGTAATCGTATTTTGGTACTACATATATATATAATAAAAGTAAACAATGCTAATAAAATAATCTAAACCATATTAAACCAGTACTACAGCAGGTTGGAAACTGGTCTTACCATCTGTCACTTTCTATACTGGCAGTTTCACAAATGAGATCTCTCTTTAACAAAACATCACAGCAGGAGATACAGACATGTGAATTGTAATTAAAATGTGAAAAATGCATTTCCTATTTTTTGTCATTTATATAAAGCTTCTCTTATAATTGTGAAATTCTGGGCTTATGACATTATATAAAATGGAAGTCATTTTTATTTTAACAAATCTATACACTATTCGACCAAAATTTTAACTTTAGAAATGAATGCATATGCTTTCATGAATTGAAGTGTGGTTTCCTTATGTCTCGTTCACTTAGTAGTGAGATTCAATTATTTTTTAATCATCCAAGTATAGAAGATGAAGAGGAATAATTTGTATGTATTTATGCAGTCTAGATTGTCTAAGAACTAATGTTACTGCTTTTTATATTTATTTATCATGATATTCTGTAAATAAAAACAATATTGAATTTTATTCATTTTCTGGAAAAAAAATAAGCCAAAATCATACACTTAACTCTGTGATAGAAAAACTGCCTACATTTTATATCTGAGTGAATAATAGTTTTACAGTTTCTTAGCATGTACATATCAAGCAAATCAAAATACACAGTGTATGAAATGTGACTGCTATTACTGTCATAAACATTAAGTGTTCAAGAAAACAAGTGATGTATTTCAATTTTTTCACGTTAACTAAGGTTAAAAATAGCACATTTATATTCAAATAGCTCCCAATTTTTATTCTCACTGCCTATTTTCAACATCTTGGGTTTTTCTCAAAATTTAAGTTAATATTAAAGTTAGCAGGTGTTCTTGACATTTGTTATTTGGGGATTTATTATTCAAACACATTCATATCCCTAACCTACACTGGGATGTAACAATCCTTTTTTTTTTTTTTTTTTGCACTGTCATCATTTTCAACTTTCCCTCAAATGTTAACACTTTAAAAACAATGAATATTGAGATGGGAGTGAGTCATTACATCACCACGTAATCTTATGTTTCAAATATGGCTATCACAAGTATCACATCTCATACACTTCTTACAATGTAATGTTGAAGATGCTCTGATTGAGTGGTCAGCTATGTTTCTCCCTCTTAAGCCTTAAAAGACCTTTGTGATGGCCTTAACCAATAGAATATGATGAAAATTATGTTATGTAATTTCCTAGGCTAGGTCATAAAGCTGCCATTTATTTTCTCGTTGTTCTCTTGAGACTCTTGCTCTTGGAACTTAGCCACTTGCTGTAGGGAAGCCAAGCAGCCTGTGTAAAGGCCCATATGAAGAGAAAGTAAAGCCTCCAGCCATTATCATCCCACATACAGTGAGCAGCAATTTACCAAACATGTAGGTGAGCCATCTTGGAAATAGATCCTTCAGCTCTCAATTCATGTACTCCAGCCAACCACGTGGAACAGAGGCAGGCTGCATTAGCTTTCTACTGCTGCATAACAGATTACCACAAACAAAGTGGCTGAAAATAAATCCCAGCCTGTTAGATCACAGTTTTGTAATTCAAGGCTGGCAAGGTATGGCTAGTTCTTTGCTCAGTATCACAGGCCTGAAATCAAGGTGTTATTTAGGCTGAGTTCTCATCTGGAGGCTCTGGGGCATAGATCCACTTCCAGGCTCATTCTTCAAAATTTAGTTCCTTTCAGTTGTAGGATTAGGTCTCTGTTTCTTGACACACGGCTCCCACCATTGTCAGCCAACAACAGCAGCTTCAAATCTTCATGTTCTAAATCTGTTAGTTCTTCTTCCACCAACCAGAGAAAACTCTCTGCCTGTAAAAGAGTGATATGATTAATTTATTAATAGGCCCACCCTGATAATTTCCCTATCTTGAGGTCAACTGTGCCATATAACAGAACTATTCACTGAAGTAAAATGTCTTATGCATTATGGTAACAGGTTCTAACTACGCTGAAAAGGATACACTGAAAAGGAGGGGATTATACAAGGGTGAGGGTTATTTGAATTCTGCCTATTACACAAGCTTTTCCCTAAGTCTTTAAATCCCACTAGGCTATAAGCCAGTGGTAGGCCCATGACTTATTTGCTTGTTATTATATACCCAGTGACTTGTAGAAGTAAAATAATGGGTGCTCAGGTGAAACAAGGAGTGGAGTATGTGACTGTGGATTTATACTTTATATGATTTCCTGCAAATCATATGCAATAGAGACACATTATTGCCATTCCTTTGAGAGCTGTCATTTTCCTTCGAACTACTGACAATCTTTCATCTCTGATTATCTTTCATAAGTTATCTTTTTTCTGAACTAACTTTAAATTTGAATGTTGCAGCCTAAGCATAATGGAGGAGCGCATTCGCTAACCTGATACATGAGAATTATTTCAAGATCTATTTTAATTGTTAATTTATCGCCAATATTGTATTGTTTAGTAGCAGAAAACATCTTTATTTGGAATCATAGAAAAGTAAAATTTGAAGGAACCTTGGTTATTCAACAAATTTGTACTGAAGATGCTAAACCACACAAATATTAGGGACACCAAGATGGGAAAAATCTTTTCCTATTGAGATGGTCATTGCAGAATACAATATGAAGTACAATACAAAAGGTACACTAGCAGTTACTCCTTGGTTTCAGGGAACTCACAACCCGATCATAGACATACTGCAACAAACAATCACAGTAGCTGACTCTCAGTCTATTTTACTTTGGTGGATTCTGGAATGGAGCTGCTTTATACTGTGTCATCTTGTGAAACTTGTGTTTCCTAGATATCTCTTCTTAGCATGGTTCTGAATTAGGACTGTCCAGAAGAGAAGTCTTCATGAGATTTGGAAGAAAAAATAAAATAAAATTTTATTACACATTGAAAATCGTGTACGGAAGCAGGTTCTGTTTTTGCTCCTGCTCCTTGCTGATCTGCTAGCTCACCTCACTGATTTGTGGCAGCAGCTGCATCTGAAGTTCCCTCCACTCCTGGGAGATCTTAATCCTCTTAAAATGTGCATGTACAAATGTGAAGAGTACCAGGAACTACTGCATTATCACTTGTGTTGTTAATATTGGAGGTGGTTAGAGACAGACGTAGAGAGAGATTGTCTTTTGGGGTCCAAAATATCCGGTTTGTCCCAGCCAATCCTGAGTCCACAGATAGATTTTCTTCACAACTTTCCATTCTGCTGATACTAGTGGCTTTAAGCTAGCCTTAGTTGCGTGGCAACAAATTTGCATAGACATCTTTTAAGATCCCACAGTTGCATATGGTCCAATCCCTATAATAAACATCTTATTCAATATCGTTTATATTAGCTCTGCTTCTCTAATGGAACATTCACTTACATGGATATATTTTGCAGAAAGAACCAAAACAGCTCTGATGATTGGAGGTAGATTATGCGGAAAGACAAGAGACAAAGGTGAGTATTTTGTAAATCAACCTCATACTTTTGATCATCTATTTGAAATATGTATTTAATTTTAAGCTTCTAGGACACCAAAGTTCCTTGGTTTTACTCCTCACTTTCTCTCTCTGTACTTTCTACTCTTCTTTTCTCTATTCTACTCACATCCATGACCTCTATATTTGGAGTGTTCCAAGACTCAGGATTTCAACTTCTGTTTTCGATCCATTACTCATTTCTTTGGTGAGCCCATTTAAGCTCTGAGTTTTGATGTCATCTGAATGCTGATGACATCCAAATTTGTATCTCCAGTCCTGAACTCCTAACTCATGTCTAACTGCCCACTTGACATCTCTGCATGTAGAAGCATCTCAAACTTAACATATTCAAAGCCTCCTGGAATTCCTTTCAAAAACCTGTTCTGTATGTAGTCTTCATTATCTCAGCCAATGGAAGCTCTATTCTTCCAGTCACTTATGTTGAAGACCTTTAGATTATTTTCAGTTTTTCTTTTTCTCTTATAATGTACATCTAATGTGTTCCTGAATCCTGTTAGCTTTATCTTCACATGACATGCAGTATCCAACCACTTCTCAAAACTTCTACTGCTGTGAACTGGTCTAAGCCACCATCATCTTTTATCTAGGTATTTCAAAGGCCTTATAACTGATATAAGATGATTTCTGCATCTACCTTTGCCCTTCACAGTATATTCTCAACTCTGCAGACAGGGTTATCATCTTAAAATCTGTCAGATCATGCCACACTGTCTGGCAAATCCTCCAATGACATCCCATCTCACTGAGAGTAAACGTCATTACATGACCCATCCCTCACCACTATATATTGTTGCAGTTCTCTCTGTGGAATCTCCTGCTGGGTCATGCAGGGAACTTCCTTCCTTCCTTTCTGACTTTGCTCAGATGTCACTTCATTGATGCCTTCCCTGGCCATTACATGTAAAATAGTAACTTTACCCCATGCTTACATTCACATCCCCTTCCAAGCCCCCTCACCTGCTTTATTTTTCCTTGACATTTATCACTATCTAAAACACTGCTTATTCTATGTATTTATTATTGTTTAATGTATTTATCCTCCAGTAATATAAAAGATACTGAAGACAGGGATATTTCCAATTTTCTCTGTGACTAGTGCAGTGACTTACACACAGGAACTTCAACAAATATTTGTTCAATAGGAGAATAAATCACTGATAAAACCACAAAACCATATATTAAATGCAAGAAGCACATACAAGAAGTACAAAGGGGGCAGAGAAGGTTTCAAATGCTCTTCGCTGACTTTTCTGAAAAGCAAGAACAAATTCTTACCATTTTGAACACATTTTTAGGAGACTTTTGTATGGGATTTTTTTTTCTGCTAAATCTTGGTGTTTATGAGTCATGTGGTAACTGAGAAATTTATCTTTACAGTGATTCTAAAAGCAGATGGCATTCATTCATTTATTCATTCAGTCCATGTATTCAGAGAAACAGAACCAATAGGGTATAAAAATATATACACACATATAAACCTGAGAAGATTTATTATGGTAATTGGCTCACAGAAGTATGAAGGCCAAGAAGTCCCATCATCTGCCATCTGCAAACTTGAAGAACCAGGAAAGCTGATGGTTTAATTCTGCCCAAATATGAAGGCCTGAAAACCAGAAGCATCTGAGCACAGAAAAGATGATGTTCCAGCTCGAAGAGAGCAGTTTAACCCTTCCCCCCACCTTGTGCTTGTGTTCTATTTGGGCCCCAAACGGATTGGATGATGTCTGCCCACATTGTTGAGGTTGATCTTCTTTATTCAGTATACTGATTTAAATGCTAATCTCTTCCAGAAACTCCCTCACAGACAAAAAGTAATAATGTTTTGAAGCATGAGTAGTCCTGCCTAGTTGGGTTGTTGTAATTTTCACTGACTTTAATAACAGGGCTTGATAATATTAAGAGACACCTTAAGGGATCTCCTGTATTTCACGCATGCTCCTACTTACTACCATTGTGGAGTGGTAGTCCATTTCCCTTGATAGTCTGTATCAATAACCTCAGCGAACACCACAACTGTCTTCTAGGCCTGTTGACTCAGAAGCATTAGAAGTTGAAAGTGGCCTAGTGTTGGTCTTAATTTCCAGTTCAATGAAATTATTGTTGTGTCCGCTGGTGGAAGCATTCTTCCCTCTGGAACTAAGACCTCTAGACCAGCAGAGCATAAATTCTTGAGAACAGGGAACAAAACTTTTTTTTGGTGAGCCTCTAGAGGTGATGGTGAATGATGCCACTCCCATTTCCCCACTGATTCTGGACCTAGCTATTAAAGAAAGAGCACTTTATATTGAATGATGATTCAGAGCATATACAGCCTCCTGAAGAATCTTGCTCTAGCTCTGCAATATGTTGCATCTAACTGGCACTGTAATTGAGTCTTCAATAGGCCATTTCACTGTTCTATCAAGCCACCTGCTTCAGGATGATGGGGAACATGGTAAGACCAATGAATTTTATGAACATGGGCTCACTACCACACTTCTTTTGCTGTAGCGTGTTCATTGATCAGAAATGATGCTGTGTGAAGAACCGTGATAATACATAAGGCATTCTGTAAGTAAATAGATGGTAGTTGTGTCAGAAACATTGCAAAGAAAGCAAACCTGTAAACCCGTATCCAGAGTGTCTAGTCAGTAAGGCTGTCCCTTCCATGATGGAAGTGATCCCATGTGACCAATCTGCCACCTGGTAGCCGGCTGATCTCCCCAAGAAACTGTGACATTACCAGGGGTTCTGTGTTGGTCTCTGCTGCTGGTAGATTGGTCACTCAGCAGTGGCCATATTCAGGTCAGCTTTGGTGGGCAGAAGTCCATATTGCTGAGTCCATGCATAACCTACATCTCTCCCACCATGGCCACGTTTTTCATGAGTCCATTGGGCGGTGACAGGGCTGACCAGGGAAAATCTCACTGATATTCTTAGAATGGGTCATCCTATCCACTTGATTATTAAAATCTTCATCTGCTGAGTCTACCTATTGTTGAGCATTTGTATAGGACACATGTATCTTCATGGGTTTTAGGGCAGGTTTTGGTCTGTTAAGAGGTCTCTCCACATACTTCTTCCCCAGATTTCTTTACCACTTATTTTTCAATCATATTACTTCCCTAGGCCCTGACCATCCAACCAAACCATTGACTATAGCCCATTAATTGGAATTTAATCTCACATCTGACTGTTTCTCTTTCCAAGTAACATGCACAACTAGGTGCATAGCAAGATGTTTTGCCAGCTGGGAAAATTTTGGTCCAACAGTGTCCTTCAGGGATGTCCTGGAGAGGAGACGCAGTGCTAGAGCTGTCCACTTTCAGGTGGTCCTTGCATATCATATAGAACCATCTGTAAACCAGGCTCGAGTCTTGTAAACTACATACTAAAAGGAGTAATGCACTTTTTTGCTATGTTGTGGTCAACAATGAACTGCATTTACAATAGTGGTCCCATAAGATTATAACAGGGCTGAAAAATTCCTATCACCTAATAACTTTGTATCTGTTGTAATGTGGTAGCACATTATTCAAATTTGTGATGTTAGTGTAAACAAATGTACTGTGCTGCCAGCCATAGTCATATAAAAGTGTAACACATATAATTATGCAACATAAACAATTACGTAACATATATAATACTTGATAATAGTAATGAACAACTATGCTACTGGTTTACGTATTTATTTTTAATCGTACTTTAGAGTGTACACCTTCTACTTATAAAATAGAGGTTAATTGTAAAACAGCCTCAGGCAGGTCCTTCAAAAAATATCCAGAAGAAGGCATCGTTATCATAGGAGATGACAGCTCCATGCATGTTATTGTCCCTGAAGACCTTCCAGTGGGAGAAGATGTCAAGGTGGGACACAGGGGTATTGATGATCCTGAGTCTGTGTAGGCCTAGGCTAATGTGTGTGTTTGTGCTTTAGTTTTTCATAAAAAAATGTTTACAAAGTAAAAAAAATAAAGTTTAAAATAGAAAAAATTTTATAGAATAAGAATACAAAGAAAGAAAATATTTTTGTACCGCTGTATGTGTTTGTGTTTTAAGCTGTGTTATTACAGAAGAGTCAGCAAGTTAAAAACATTTAAAAGTTTATAAAGTAAAAACATTACAGTGAGCTAAGGCTAATATATTATTGAAGAAAAAAATTCCTAAAATAAATGTAGTGTAGTCTAGCTATACAGTATTTACAATGTCTACAGTAGTAGATAGCAATGTACTAGGCCTTCATACTCAGTTGCCACTTACTCACTGACTCACCCAGAGAACTTCCAGTCCTGTAAGCTCCATTCATGGTAAGTGCCTTCTACGGGTGTACTACTATTTTTTATCTCGTATAACATATTTTTATTGTACCTTTTCTAGGTTTAGATGCACAAGCACTTACCATTGTGTTACAATTGCCTACAGTATTCAGTACAGTAACATGCTGTATAGGTTTGTAGCCTTATATAGCCCAGGTGTATAGTAAGCTGTACCATCTAGGTTTGTGTAAATATACTTTATGATGTTTACACAATGATGAAAACTCCTCATGATGCATTTTTCAGAACATATCCCCATTGTTAAGTGGCACATGACTGTATATATATATATACACACACACACATGTATATTTACAGGAGATATATATACACACACACACATGAATATACATAATATTTATTAACATATAGAATTTATGTGAACAGGATGTATATGAATATATACATATGTGATATATGTGCACATTATATATATATGGACACACACACACACACACACACACAGAGAGATTATTGAAATTGACTCAGCTATTATGGAAGCCAAGAAATTCTGTGATCTGCCATCTGCAAGCTGATATCCAAGGGGTGGGGAAGACGCATGTCCCAGCTAAAACAGAGAGGAATTTTACCCTTTCTCAGCCTTTTTGTTCTCTTCGGGTCCTGAATTAATTGGAGGATGCCTGCCCATATTGTTGAGGGTGATTTTTATTTAGTGTACTGATTTAAATGCTAACCCATTTCAGAGACACCCTCACTGACGTATCCAGGGTAATGTTTTACCAATTATCTATGTATCCCTTAGTCCAGTTAAGTTGAGGCATAAAATTAACTATTATAGTCCACAAATTGAGTGGCTACTATGTACCAGGAGCTAGATACAATGGTGAATATTGCTATATTCAAATTTTTAATATATTATTGTTATTATTAGTTTGTTATTTTAGAGAGTTTCTTGCTCTATCATCTAGTCTGGAGTGACTGGTGCTATCATAGTTCACTGTAACCTCAAACTCCTGAGCACATGTGATCCTTAGCCTCCTAAGTAGCTAGGATTAAGGTGTATACCACCATCCTGTCTTATTTTTAATATTTGTGTAGAGACAGGGTCACACTATGTTGCCAAGACTGGTCTGAAACTCCTGACCTCAAGCAATTCTCCTGCCTTTGCCTCCCAATGCTCTGTGATTTACGCCACACAGTCACAAACTTTAATTAAACATTGGCAATACAGTAGGCAGAATGCTAAGCTATGGAGATTCAAAAAAATTAAAATACAGTCAAGAGGGGAAATTCTAATAGGAAAGTTGAATAAATAGGCAATTCCTAAACTGTATTAATATTACAATAAATGCAAAATTGAATATTTTGTATTATATAACAGGTATAAATAATGCAGACTTAAGGGGTGGATTGTCAGGAAAAGATTCCTAAAAGTTATCTTATCTGGCCCAAAGTCAAAAAAGTATGTCTTGCTTGGTTATATAAACTTTATTAGACAAGTGGCAGCGTAATATTTATTCCATTTTTTTAGTTAGTAAGCATTCATTAATGTTTTAATATTCCAATAACTTAAAAATATCTGCATTTGGCACTGTTATTTTAATAAACGTTAAATTTATGAAGCCATCTTTAATCTATGAATTTTATTTTTTATTTTAATTACTAATCTAAAATAAGATGAGACTGATCATTTGGACATCTTGAATGTTTTCCAGATTAATGTCGATATAATGAAAAATATTTATGCACCTATATATATGAGAATCTCTGCTCATGAAAAATAACACAGCAGATACATATTCCTAAGAACATAAAGATGAAAAGGAATGACAGTTCTGCAATTTCTCTTTTTTTCTTGAGATTCAATATATGGGAAAATGTCACATCATTTTTAGTCATCTTCTGATTTATTTAATTGTATGTGTAGTTGTTGACATCAAAAGTATTAATTTTTTAGTTTTTAAATCCTATGTTCAAGTAAAATGTCTAAGCAAAGAAGATAATGTGCTATTTTGCAGAAACACTGTATGCTGGAAAAGTTGTTTAAGTGATATGTTTAGTGCAACTCCTAAGGCTACTACTCAGGAAAGACACCAATTAGAAATAGACTTGAAGAACATCCAGGAGGCTTAAACATAATTTCTTCCTGAATATTCTCCCTGAATTCAAATTGTTATGCTAACATGCATAGTTCACTCAATTATTTCATATGCCATAAATTTTTTGAAGCAGTACTATTTTTGTCCATATCCTGCATAAAACACAGCCTCAAAATATAGGTCAAGGTGTTACTAACTGCTTAGAGCAAGTACACACTTGGGAAATTTATTTTCCTAAAGACATATCTAAAGACCTATAGGTGTTTGGACTTTTTGTTATTGAGATGTTGTTACAAAATCTCTAAAGGTCTCTATCTTTTATATGTAAACATAAATGAACATTTAATATAAACAGTAAGGATCTTTTTAAAGGAGATTTATATCTAAAATTTTAAGGCTTATGCATTAACTTGAATCTTTTAGAAATGCCATATCTTGATAAAATCAGATTATACAGCTAAAGCATTAGCTATGAAAAGAAACTTCTTTCCTTGTAATTTTAATGTCCAGATTAATGCTGTATTTATAATAACATGACTCACGTGCTCTTCCTACTCAGGGCATGAGACTGTGCTTCTAATGTTATCCATTTAATTTGGTATTTTTCTTCTAACGAAGGCACATCTGCGTTCTTTTTGTGTAAATTTTCAATGTTCTCCTAGGAAAAGTATGCCTGGAGTCTGGATGATTACTTCTTGGGAAGCATTTTCTTTTGAAAGGGTGACATAAGGGCTAAAGCGTGTAGAATGTGCTACCATATTAAATACGTGTTCATTAACAAAAATAAATTTAAAATGAAGGTAGTTTTATGTCTCTAGGGCAATAGCAAGTTATGCCTCACCAATTTGCATGAACTTGCATCCCTAAATTTTCTTTTCTTTCACTTGGACTCTATAAAATGTATAGAATCACACACATTTTGGGAGACACTTCTAAGAGGTTCTTTTCCCCTTAACTGTTAAAATGTTTAAGGTTTTTGTAGGCATTTAATTCCAGTAACTGCTGTTATTTAAATTTTTTGCAGAATATGTAGCAGTATACAAATACCTCCATATAATACTTTGTCAAGAAAAAGATCCTTTGATTAGAAAAAAAATCTAGCCCGTGTTTTTTAAGGAAACGATTTCTTCTTTGTTTTCTGTATCTTCAATAGCTTTCACTCTCTTTTCTTCTCTTTCTCCTGCTATTCCTCTTTCTTTTCTTCCCCTATCATCATCCCTCCCACTTCTATTTCTTTCTCATAATCATAATGACTGCCTTCAATTGGGGCATTATTCACATGATAGATACTGTACCATTTCTTCAAATGTCTTAATTAAAATGAATACGTTTTTAAACAAAACCAAACATAGGATGGACTTTACTCTTGTATCTCCTTGATTAAGTTAAACACGTAACTCCATTTGTGTGGGTTAAGCTGCCAGTTGATGAATAGATTATTTCCAGTGTTTGTGAGCTTGCCTCCAAATTCTTAGAGTAGATTTTTATAGCATAGTATAATTGACTTGAGAGTCTGTCAGGGAATGTATGATGGTTACATATGTGCCACTGTCATCATAAAGGCAGGGTCGTCATTTGAATTATTGCCCTTCACAGTCTTCTGTATTCACAAACTTCCTAGCTTCACTGTAATCAACTTGCAAAGAAAGCCGTGCCATTGGTTAAAAAAGAAAAAGTGTGATTAACAGTGCACGTCTCTACTTCAATAAAATAAAATAACAACAAAATAAAAACTGGAGTAGGGGAGAAGGCATACACCTGACTGTTGCTTAAACAGAAGGCATATTTTTTGAAAAATATAGCTCAACTGCATAAATTAGGAAAAGGTATATCAACCTAATAGCTGCTGCAATAAAAGGTCGTAAAATGAAGTGATGAAGAGTGCCGGCTTTGCAGGTCCCACAGAGCTAGCATCAAATATTTGCACCAGATTAATTAGCAGACCAACTTTGGGTAAGTCACTTAACCTCTATAATCCTCAGTTTCTGCATATGCAAAATGACAATAATAATAGTATTTGCCATCACTAGGTGTTTGAGAGAATTAAATGAGGGAGTATGGGAATATTTAATATAGTACCTGAACAAGTATTTAGTAGATGGTTATTTATTCTTATTAATATGCATCAAAGTCAACTTGGTAACTCAGTGAAAATATGAATTTCTCCAAACTACTGGGCAACTAAGTGTATGTAAAAAGAACTCCAAATTACTCTCTGTAATAGAAATAAGTGGTAAAAAACATGAATTCGATTTTTTATGTAATTTGCCATTACATAGCTAGATTTATTTTCTAGTCATAACATTCTTAAGAAGTAATGTTTTTTCTAGTATTTACAAAATTTTTCTTGAACACCTAGAATTTGTCAGCTATTCTAAGGCCAGAGTGAAGATAAAGCAGTGGACAAGGCAGGTAGAGTTCTTGCTTTCCTGAAATTTACATTCTTGTCAGTAGAAGAATGAGGTGAAGACAGACAGACAACAAATGTATTAATAATACACAAATAAGGTAATTTCATTAAATGATACATGCGATGAGAATAAGAAATCAACATGCTACTCAGTGCATGACTGGGTGACTTCTTTGATTTGCATGTTGTGTTAGGCCATTCTTGCATTGCTGTAAATACCTGAGACTGAGTAATTTATAAGCAAAGAGGTTTAATTGGCTCACAGTTCTGCAGGCTGGACAGATGTGGTGCTGGCATCCGCTCAGCTTGCAAGAAGGTCTCAGGGAGTTTTTACTCATGGCAGGAGATGAAGCAAGAGCTGGCAAGTCACATGATGAAAGCAGGAGCAAGAGAGAGAAAATTGGAGGTGAGGCACCACACACTTAAATAACCATATCTCTCAGGAGAACTCCCTCACTATGGCCAGGACAGCACCAAACCATGAGGGATCTGCCCCCATGACCCAAACACCTCCCACTAGGCCCCACCTCCAACATTGAGGATTACATTTCAACATGACATTTGGTTGGGAACAAGTATGCAAACTATATCAGGAGTGTCAGGAGTGGACTTTCTTTGAAATTGTACTTAAACCGATTTCTAAATAATAAGAAGGCCAGCTACAGCTAGGGCAAGACCCTAAACTGGGAACAAGTCTACTGTATTTCTGTGTAGGATGAACAGACACCAGGACAATGTGTTTGGAGCTCATTGGTCTAGGGGAAGAAACATGCTCAAATAATTTATTTAGTTCTTTAATTTATTTTCCCTTTTATGGCTCACTGAAATAGATAAATAGATAGATAAATAAATAAATAGAAAGTATTCTATTTAATTAACATGTTTATTCTTCATGTTAGAACAAAACATTTCTTTTATTTATTTACTTATTTTTATTTTGTTTTGTTTTTTTTTTTGAGATAGAGTCTTGCTCTGTCACCCAGGGTGGAATGCAGTGGCACAGTCTTGACTCACTGCAACCTCTGCCTCCTGAGTTCAAACAATTCTCCTGCCTCAGCCTCCCAAGTAGCTGGGATTACAGGTGCTTGCCACCATGCCTGGCTAATTCTTTTATTTTTAGTAGAGACAGAGTTACACCATGTTGGCCAGGCTGGTCTTGAACTCCTGACCTCAAGCAATCCTCCTGCCTCAGACTCCCAAAGACTTGAGATTATAGGCATGAACCACCACACCCAGCCAAAAACATTTCTTTTAAATCTAGGATAGCTACAATATCATGGAACAAGCTCACTGCACCATTCTGATATCACTGACAATATTAAAAATTATACAAAATTTATGTCACTAGTAAGTTTCAGTGAGTCTATTTCCATCTGCAGGCATGGAAGTAGGAGGTGGGGGAAAATAGAGAATGCAGAATTGTGATATCCTTGTCCCACCAGCATGCAAATCATTTATCAGTGCACCACTATACAGAAGCTTTCACTGCCAGGGGTCTCTGAGCAAATCATTTCCATTACTAGTGTGTTCTAATAACCCCTTTGCTGACTCAGCTACCTGAATGTAAATATCATAGAAATGACTAGGAAATAAAAGCCACTTTGAAACGGCAAAAAGGGATCTAAAAGAAAATGTTCCCTACATATGCCTTCATATTCGTAACTCTTTGTTTAAAAATATGCTTATCATAAACTCTTTTGACTCTATTTGAAGCCAATAAAAGAAAAATAATTCCTTTCCACATATCACTATATGCTGTTAAAGCTTCCTATCTTGAATGGCAGCTGTTTTACCCCACACTAACACAATGGATATAGAAAATCTTCTAATATTACACACACACACACACACACACACGCACACACACACCTCAACTGAAATTGCCGTAAATATCAAAATAGCCACAATGAATTCCTTAGTATTAAAGTCTTCATTGTTTATTCAATATCGGTCTTAGTGGGTTGTCTTGAGGTACAAATGGGATCATGCGCTATTTATTTGTGATACACTGGAGGCATTTTTTAGTCTCTGCTGGAGTTTCTGTTTCCTCCTGTATTTGCTGTACATATTCAGCCTTCCCCCCAACCCCCAACAGCCTTTAAATACTACTAGCTATTGAATTTAAAGGCTGGCCTCTGGGGGGAAAAAATCCTTTGTGAAATCTATATGGTGACAATATTAAAGTAAAAAAATAGACTAGTAATACTTTTTGGAAATTCGTTTCAAATAGTATTAGTGATGTAGTTTCTCATTACATTCATATCTAAAATATGAGCTAGAAATATGATTATTACATGTGATTTTTAAACCTTCAATGGTTATATATCTTAAAGCCAGTCTATGTAAGTTTAAAGGCTTAAAGAAGAGACATTCTTGGTGAAATCATAGAGTGAATTTGTGGCTTTACAATAAATGAGGAGCACCGAATCATGCCAGAATACATTGTATCCCTGACAGTTCAAGTGAGATTTGTAAATGGTTCTACTATTCTCTTTTGGAATACATATATGATGTCAATTCATTCTTTTCCAGTCTGGTATAAATATGTGCACATTTTTAAAAAGCATGAAGTTCCCTTGTATGTAGATTCCAAAGCTCTTTTTGCATTAATGCTGGTAGGTCAGGTTGAACCTAAATAAGACCTGTTTAACAATCAGCAATGTCTTGCTTGTTTCCTAAAAGGCATGTGTATTGACCTCCTTGCCTTGGAGGTCACCCTGTGGAGACAGCTCAGTATGTGTGTGTATGTATATGGAGTGGTGTGGGGAAAGAATTGATTATTTGCATTTGACTCCAGTTTTGCTCTCAACAGAACATAATTACAGCTATTTATAATAATAATATTATTAATATTGTTTCCATATGTATCTATTTCTGCATTTATTTGTTTATAAATGGTGTAAGTGCTTTTCTCTGTTTTATGTCCCTGAGAGTTTGCTTTACAAAATTTATTATCTAGCATAAAGAAGATTCATCGTTTCTTCTAGATTTTTTTTTTTTTGTCATTTTTTCCGAGATAGAAACTTCCTGAAAATTACACAGCAAAAATTTGAGAAACAATAGTTGGAATATATGTCTTAGTTAAAACAGTATGCTTGATTCTGAAAAGGAGCTAGCATATGTTATTGCTTTAATCTTCTCAGCAGCCAAATGTGAGAGATACCTCTATTTGACAGATGAAAAACTGAGGTTTAAAGAGTAAGAAATCCATAGAAACAAGATTCAAGTTCAGAAGATGCAGCTTCCTGCCAAACTTGAGTGGGGTGCAGGTAAAATTAAGATTAAGTTATTGTAGGAGGAGTGAAAAGTGAAACAACTGGGATGAAACTGCGGTTGGTTCTTAGAGCTGTTAACTGATAATATTTATTTCTTAAATAATGCTGTAGTAAAGTTTAAAAAAACGCAGAACCCACAAATTTCACTAGGCTAACTATGTAATTAACAACCAAATATTCATTATGAAGAATTTACTAACCCTAGATCCCAAATACTGTGTTTCTGTATTTTTTCTAGTTTAATGAGTGTTAATGGCAAACAAATAATGAAGCTCTTTTGATTGTTTAGTGATTTAATTTCTGAATTGTGTATGCATAGCGTAAAGATTAAGTAGGGAATTAACCTAAATATACATTTTTTAAGATGAAAAAGACAAAGAAAACCTACTTTTCCATTCAATGATATAGTCTTCCTTTAAATTAGAAAATGATAAATTTAAAGATAGCCCCTTTTTTTCACTGGTTTGAATATCAGCAAACTAGGGCTTTGTTAGGTAAAAATGGTAATTGTAGCAGCTCCGTCAATCCTGGAAACTGCTATTCTTTTATCAGCATTCCAGCTAATTTCAGCAGTCAGCATAGAGTATGGGAAAGGTGACCTTGAATACCGTATCTGACAATCCTTGTTTGGAATATTTGCCAAACTCAACAAATTTTGCAAAACTGAAAGCCAGTGCACATTGAATGGAAAAATTAGAGAATTCAAAGCAGATGAAAGTGCTTTTCAGATCACAATCAGTTCCCTTATCTCTCTGCTAGTTCCATCTCTAACTGCCAGGCTGATTCACTATCATCATTCTTTGTTTTCAGAGTCTCCTTTGCTCTCTCTTGTTCTCTTTTTTAATCACTTTTTATCATGACATCTAGTTTTATATGTTTATATAATGTATCACAGTTTCTACTATTTTACTACTTTTAACTTCCTTTTTATTTCCCTTTGCTTTCTAAATGGCTTATAAATATCAACCCTAAAAAAGAGCCACATTTTAAGGAAATAGGAGCTGACAACAAAAACAAAAACAAAACCCACCAACAACCTTGACTACTGATTTATGATCATTTATCTAACCTAAGCACTTCACAAATTAGGTATGTTGGTCAAAGGAGCAGAGAATTCAGAGCTAGTGATTTTGCAGAGGTCTTATAACCTAATAGCACCCGTAATATATAATACTTCTTCCACAATTGTGCACTGATGAGTTTCATGGTTTTAAAGTCATAGAGTGACCTTACTGCTAATCCCATGCTTTCTGGTACTCTGTTGGTCTCGTATTATGTCCTATCGTGAAAATCCAGAAATCATTTCTGGATAAAAATGAGACCTACATTTGTGCAGAATCATATTTACTCTCTAAAGCTACTCTTGGGTTCCCGGTTTTAATGAATATCAGAGATCAATCTGCAGCGATGCCCTCCTTAAATTCTACTAAGAAGTCAATCTCTTAGGAAAACTCTGGGAGTTTTGTGAAAATATAATTCCCATACTGACACTACAGGAATTGTAACATCCTGGAAAAATCTTTTAAAAAATCTGCTTTTCTAGACATCAGATAGACTTGTGCTTCAAGGCATTCGAGATGGTCAGAAAGATCTGTTACATGAACCTAGTGGGAGCTTGATATATTTGGTGAGTGAATAAATAAAAGCGAAGGAATGAGTGAAATAAATGCATAACTTGAGAAGTTGAGTAAATAACAGTTCATAAGGTGTTTGGGTTTTTCCTTCAGTAAGAAATGATTTCATAACTCTTCCAGTCTGGCTCCTATATGATCTGACATGCTTATGTCCTTTGCGGTGAATGGATAGAAAGCCACCTTGGCATCTATACTCCATCTCTAAATGAAAGCCATACCACTCTACTCTGCTTGCTCTGAACTTTTTACTTCCCATGTTCCTTCTTTTTTTTTTTTTGTCATTTTTTTAAAATTTATTTTTATTATACTTTAAGTTCTAGGGTACCTGTGCACAACACGCAGGTTTGTTACATATGTATACATGTGCCATGTTGGTGTGCTGCATCCATTAACTTGTCAGCACCACAAGAACTCAAACAAATTTACAAGAAAAAAACAACCCCATCAAAAAGTGGGCAAAGGATATGAATAGACATTTCTCAAAAGAAGACATTCTTACACCCATGTTCCTTCTTATTGCACTGCTGTTCTCTGTTAACTTCAGTACTTAAGTCCCTTCCTCCATCCTAGGCACTGCTGTGTAGATTCAAGGTATATTTCTCAATATTTGCCCTCCAGCCACCAGAATTACATCACCAGAGAAGAATGACACCCACCTCGCATCAGGTTCCATGTTGAAATGAAACAACTGGGTCTGCTCCCCTCTATGAATTCCATTCTGAGGAGGGTCCAGGCCCTTACTCCTAAACCAAAAGTCTCCCAGGTCTCTCCCTTTGTGAAAATTTTGAGACATGTTATACCAAGCAATATTAGCCATCAATATTGGGGATTTCCATGCATAATATTCATGACCAAACTTGAAAGTAAAGTTTATTTCTATGTTTTTATTATTTTTGTCAACAACTATTACAAACATATTTATTATTTTCCTCCTTTAAATTTCAGCCCATGAATATAGCTTTCTGAACTACTAAACAGGCATAATTATATCAATTAAGGTACTTAGCAAACAGATATGGATTCATATTTGTGAAAACCTAAATTTGGAGATGTCAAAATATAGAATATGGCATATTAAATCATATAAATTATATATCATGCTTTTTTCCTTCAGTTTAATTGGCTAGTATTTGGAAAGAAAATGACATTGTTAGTACCAGATCTTTCCATTTTTCTACACAAAATATTATATTGATTTATAGTTCATTGACGTTCATAAAGAGAAGTCCATTTCATCAATTGTGTGTTCCTCACATCTCTCCCAGGTAAAACTAATTTTACTTCTACTATAGATTGTATTAAATCAATATGACCATTGTTTCATATGTGTATTAAATTTCTGAACTTAGCATAAATTATCTAAATAGTACATATGACTATGAAGCACTGCCTTTACATAAAATAATTTTGTTATCTTGTTTTTCATTTATTTAATAGGTTAGTCAAATATTACATTTAGAAAAACTAAGGAAAATGTATCTTATTTTAATAGGGAAAGATCTAACTAAAGACAGAGACCCTTCTACAACCAAGAGTATGAATAACCCCTGAGAGTTCAATCTGTGGCTAACCCACTTTCTTGTGTCCAAATCCATAGCCTATGTTTCCCAGTCAAAATGTCCCCAACTTAGAAAATGAGGTCAATAAAAACAGCAAAGTGTATACATTCATCACGCATAGTTTCAGGCATCCACTGCACAGTTTTTATTCCTGCTCCATCTATAGACTCCTGTAACCAACTCTTAACGTAATACTAAAAACAGAAAATACTTACTGGTGCTTTCTATTTGACAAGCACTATGGCGAGCAATTTACGTGCATTGTTTCCTTTACTCAGAACATAAATTTTTGAAGTACCTTTGATGATATTTTCCTTTTACAGATGAGGAAACAGTTGAAATAATTTGCTGAAGGCCCACAGCTAGTAAATGGAACTGAATACAAGTCTGTATGATTCTTAAGTTTATTCTCTTAATCACTGCACCGTATTTCCTATTTGTGAACATCATTACATTTCATAGTTTTTTAAATTCATGGATTTAAATTTTAGAATCAACTTGATTCTAAAATCAAGTGAGTCTCTGTGACTTAGAGAGCCTTCCTTTCTCTGCCATTATTCCAGGAATGGTTGTCATTGAGTCAGAAGCAGGAGACAAGGGAGCATGTTTTATAATCTTCTGTGCTCACATTTTCTTCCCAAGTCCTCTATCACTGCCATAATTTTGAAGTACCAGTGTTTTTCGAATAATTTACTCAATTTCTAGAGTTTTTTAAAATTAATTTTCATCACTTCTAATAAGAGTGTTGTTATCAAGTTATAAGAAAAATCTAAATTGAAGCAGAATCTATGTAGTAATTATAAGTAATGTAAAAAGGAATCATTTTCTATAAAATCCACTTAAAATAATAAATGAAGTTTGAAGCTAAAATGCAAGAGAAAAAATCAGTTTTTGTGTGGTATGTGTCTGTGTTGACTTTGTAATTTTTCCAGATATGGTTTCCATAATTTTTGGTACCCATAAGTATCTTCCTTATATTAAAATAATATGGATTCACTGAGAAAAATGCATTAGCCCTTAATATATCATGTATAACATTCCTTTAATGTATCATATACAATATCCAAGTTTGCATTTCCATCCTCAATTTTTTAAATAAAAAAATTAATTGTTCTGTGGGTGTCAAATTTTAAGTGCCAGCTAAAAATAATTTTATCATTATATATTTCATGTATAAAGAAGCAATTTAATGGTGGACATGGTGGTTCATGCCTGTAATCCAGGCACTTTAAGAGGCTGAAATGTGTTGATACCTTGTATCCAGGAGTTTGAGATCAGCCTGGGCAACATGGCGAAACCCTGTGTGCACAAAAAATACAAAATCTTTTGGGAAGTGATTAATTCATAAAGGCTTCATCCTTATAAATGAATTAGTGCCTTATAAAAGGGCTGTAGAGAACTAGCTTAGCTCTTTCCTTGACCTTCTGCCGTCCCACGTGAGGACATAGAAGAAGGCCCTCACCAGACACTAAATGTTGGCACCTGGATCTTGGACTTTCCAACCTCCACAACTTTAAGACATAAATTTCTATTGCTTATAAATTACCTATTCTCAGGAATTTCACTATATCAGCACAAACAGACTAAGACAGTTTCCATTTGCATTGACAGTTTGGTGATGCTAAAAGGAACATTTTAGTTACATTTACTTAATTTCTCAGCAGTATTTGATGCCATTTATGGAGACCTACCATGCGCCAGGCATTATTCTGCATGCTTTACAAGTATTGACTCATTGACTCATTCATAGTAAATCATGATTTGATTGTAGTATATATTCTCTAAAATCCTTGATTTCTATGTCATTATCTGTTTTATGTCTACCTTTCTGCCTACTCTAACACAGTCTCAATATAGGTGCCTATACTGCTACATTCCTCAATATTTTTCAAAGTGTTACCAGCTTTTTCTTGTATCACATTTCCTGCGCATCCTGAGTGAGTTCATCCGTTCCCATAATTTTAATTTTTGCTCCACACCATTTCTTCACCCAAGACACATATATGTAATTTACCAGAGAAGGTCTTTCCTTGAACGTCCTTCGGGCATTTCATACTAAATATATTGGAGATTTGCCATTCCTTGCACTCGGTCTCCAGATATACTCCTGATTTGAAAAGTTGATGTAATCTACTCCTTTACCCAAGTCAAAAGCCCTGATATTTTTCAACGAATCTTTCTTCCTGATATCCTATATTTAATTGATTACCAAGTGCCAATCAGTTTTTTAGATGTATTTTCCCTGAATATTATAATTTCTATTTAAAATCTCTTTAATATATTTGTTTCCTTGAGCTCCTATAGCACTTACCTTAGTTCAGGCCACAATCACTGCTGGCATAAATTTCTGCCACAACTTCCTAACTAGTCTGTCTCATACTAATCTAATTTACTTTTCTAAAATGTAAGTCTAATAGTTATAATGCCCTGATTAAAACCTTTTAAAATGCTTCCCACTAAAATAAAGTCTAAAGCACAAACTTCTTAGGATTTCATAGAATGCCTTTATACATAGCCTCTGATTATAACTGTAGCTTCATTATTCACTACTCTTGAAATCACCTTTGCAAAAATTGTAACAGTGAGAGAAATCTAACCTAACTGACTCCATCTTGCTTCTAATCTCACAGGTTAACTGTCCTTGCTCATTCCTGGGCATAGGCCAAACTAACTATGGGAGGAATTTAGTTTAGAGCTTAACTGAGGTGAGGATAATAGTCTTTCCCCAGACTGACCCCCTCTGGAGACTGAAACCACCTCTGTAAGACTAATGAAAGGCCACAAGTTTAGGATTATGGGAAGGGCCTGAATTCTGCTAAGATGTGAACATAGGTAAATGATGACCAGCCGTTTTTCCCTAGCTTGCTTACTGCTCAGGAGTCATGTGGCTGGAGGTCACAAGATTTTTGTAACTTCTGCAATTGCTCTTGTAGATATCATCACTGTTGTAAAACCTAAGTCTAGTGTTTGAGATATTTTTCACACTTTTGCATTTGGGTAGACAAATGGATGCCACCTGGACCTGTGACTCATACCAAGGAGCTGAATTAATCTATCTCTGAGAGTGACTGGGTGGAGATCACAGCACATGGAGACAGTTTGGACACTCCTATGATTTCATCTTCAACTTATTAGCAGCAACCATTCCCTAGCCCTCTGCCTGCTAAATTATACTTACAAAACCTAGCCCCCATGCGTTAGGGAAGGGAAATTTGAGAAAAATCTCCCATCCTTCTGTTCAACTGCCTTGTGATGATTAAACTCTTTGTGTTACAATCCCACCATCTCAGTGAATTGGGGCTTTATCTGTGCAGCAGGAAGAAGAACCCATTGGGCTGTAACACTCTCCCAGTAGACTCTACTCTCAGTCCACATGAACCTACTGATAATCCCACAAACTACTTATAGTCCTTTCCTTATTTGCAAACTTTTGCACATGCCGTCCACTCAGGCTTAAAACCTCTTCATCTTTCCCCATTCCCTTGTCTGACTATACTACACTATATTACAAACACCACTAAACACGAACACACGCAGCATGACCACAGCATTCTGGCTAGTTCCTAATGTTATTTCAAATCATCACATATCATATCCAAAGCATCTCTCTAATTCTTCTGAGTTTGGTTAGATGTCCCCTCTAAGTACTAAGTAGGAACTACGCGTTCTCTCCTTTACCATATAGTTTGACTTGTTCTTATAACACAGTTAATGTTCAATGAATATGTGTGAAATGAATGTCTGATGCTGATGCCTCAATGTTCCTAACATAGAGGCTTGTCATACAGTGTCTGGAACTCTCTTCTAGCTGCTTGCTTATTCCTGCTATTGAGTTTCAGGATTCTCATACAATTTGAATAGAATACCAAGTTCCCAATGATTTTAAACTTTGTTCTGGTGCTCTTCTTGAAGAGTTTCTATGAGAAATTTCGAAGGGAAAATGATCAATTGTTAGGTATTTGTACCATCCATAATGTGATAATATTTTTTATATCCTTGTGCATTACTGAGTGATTGCTATGTGTGGCAGGTACTTTGAAAAGGTCATTTAAATGTTATTGATATAAGAATGAAAAAGCCAAATAAAGTCATGTTCAGAATTGTGTGGTTTGGAATTAAGACTACTGTTTTCCCAGTTGATGTTAGCCAACTAACACAATTGGTTAGAATTATCAAAACGGATTCAGGTGAGGTATCAGTCAAAGACCATGCTAAAATGAAAACTCATTATGCCTATGGTATTTATTATGTCTAATCCTGAAAAAACTATGTTACTACTGTTACTACTTTTAGGTGAGCCCTTTACACTTTCTACTTGCCATTGCTGTTGCAAATGTTATTCCTTTTCTCCAAATACACTGCTTGATTTTCCAGTCTGTCCTAGATTTTCATGAGTAGTATTGAAAATAAGCTGTGACTATCATATCATTAGAAAGCAGAAAAATGTCAGTCCCCTCTGGAAACATCCTCTCACACACACACTCAGAAGTAACACTCTATCCGTTCTCTAGGTATTCCTTAATCCAGTCAAGTTGACACCTAAAATTAACCATCACACTGGATATATAGCTTTTCTATGTTTTAAGGGTGTGGGGACAAGTGTTTGAGAAGAATTAAGTTTACTAGAAACAATACCCAGAAATTTGTCCTAATTTTCTAGAATAAAGTATAATTCCATACTTTGTATATAGTTTGTGCTTCCAATATACCCTGGGCACATCTCTGACATTGTGTTTCTAAATTGTACTATGTATATCTTTTTATGTTTCTGTTTTGCTTGTGGAAGTTTGAGAATTTTGAAGAGAAAGCTGTTTGTTACTCATCTTTATATCTCTAGTGACAATCTCATGCCTGGAACATATTTGATGCTCAACAAATTTTTATTGGAAAAAGTGGAGGAATATTTTTTACAAAGTTGGAAGCAATTTTTTTACAGTTCACTATACAGTGCAGTATGATAGATGTCAGGCTTAGGGAATGAGGGAAAAGTATGAAACAACTTTGGTAGTGTTGAGCCATCCTTTAAGAGGATTAAAAGGAGAATCATGTTACAGCATAATTATTTTTTTTATTTGAATTATTTTCTACTAATTTTTTTGTGTGTAAATCTTATCTTCCAAAAATATTATTAATTATTGCAATAATCTCCTAACTAGTTTCTTTGCTCTGCCTTTGGCTGTTTATTCACAACCAAACATTCAGACAATCCTGTTAAAAACAGGTCAAAGAATATCACTCCTCCGCTCCAAACCCTCCAATTACTCTCTAATGTTGCACAAGTCTGACATATGTGACACCTCTTACTTCTATAACCTCTTCTACCTTGACTTTCCTCCTCTTCTCCTAGCTCACTCTGCTCTGAAACTCTGATGTCAGGTGTGGTCCTGCATCAGGGCATTTGTTCCTGGAGGGTCCCTCTTTCTGGAAGAGTCCTCCTCTAGAAATCCTGTGCCTTTCTCCTTCACCTCTTTCAGGTGCTGTTATAATTTGAATGTGTCCCCTCCAAAATTCTGATGTTGCCAAGGTGATGATGTTGAAAGGTATGGCCTTTGAGGTGTGCAGGCCATAAGAAATTCTCCCTTGGAAAATGATTAAGGCCCTTATAAGTGGCTTCATTCATCATTTGACTCACTCAGCCTTCTGCCTTCTGCCGTATGAAGGCACATTGTTCCTCCTCTCTGGATGAAGCAGACTCAAGGAGCCATCTTGGAAGGAGAGAGCAGCCTTCACCCAACAATGGTACCTGCTGGTCCCTTGATCTTGGACTTCCCAGCCTCCAGAACCTTGAGAAATACATTTCTTTGTTTATAAATTATGCAATCTCAGATATTCTGTTATAGCAGCCCAAACAGAGTATGATAGCTGCTTACTCAGATATGACCATTTTGGTGAGGACTCCCTTTACACCTTGTCTGAATCATCACAAACTCTAGGAGAGCCTCTCCCATACACATGTGTTTTCCTTACCATGTGCCTCTTTCCTTTTTCTGGGCATTACCACTACCTAACAGATTCTATATTGTACCTATCTTTCTTTTTGTTGTGTCTTCATAAGGGAAAGGATCTCCGGATTTTGTTTGTTTTTTCTTTTGTTTTTCACTACTATAAATTCCAAACCTATAACAGTGTCTGGAACTTGGTAAATGTGTTGGTTATTGTCATGTGTTGACTTAACTTGGCCATTGGAGGCCCAGATAGCTGGTTAAACATCATTTCTGTGTCTGGGAGGGTGTTTCCAAAATAGATTAGCATTTGAATTGGTGGCCTGAGTAAAGCAGATGGCCCTCCTCCATGTGGATGGGCATCATCCAAACCCTTGAGGGCTAGAATAGGACAAGACATTGGAGGAAGGCTGAATTTGCTCTCTGCCTGACTGCTGACCTAGGGCATCACTCTTCCCCTGCCCTTGGTGCTCTTGGTTCTCAGGCTTTCAGACTCAGACTGAAATCTAAACATTTAGCTCTCTGACTCTCAGGACTTTGAACTACACCACTGTATTTCCTGAGTGTCCAGCTTATAGAGGACAGATAGATTATGGGGTTTCTCAGCTTCTATAATCATGTATGCAAATACTTTATAATAAATACGTGTATGTATGATATATATATACAAGTAACTATATGTCTGTATATGCATATGTATGTGTGTACACATACAGTTAGTTCTGATATGGTAGACATTTAAATATTGTTGAATTAATGAAAAATAAATAAATACTTTATAGTAGATACATTTTATTTTGACCTTCTGTGTTTTCCAATATCATTGTCATTTCTATATTAAAACATATCTTCAAAAAAGAAAAGAGGTTCCTACATTGACATATGGAGGAAATGTCTTATAAGCATGAACCTTAAATACCAAAACTAAAATTTCTCAAAAGATTTATTTTTTGCAAAGCCAATATGAATAAAATATTCAATATTGAGTAAGTAATGTAACATTTTCTATACCCCAGACTACTGACTGGTCTTTTGAAGGAAATACTTTTCTTTTTAGTAGATTAATCCTAAAGAGGGTTTCTGTCTAATATATATGAACATTTCCTTTATAAAGAAAATTTCAAGTGTAGAACACCAGAGGAGTAAAACTATTAACAGTGAAATATCTATCTTTAAAACTGTCATAGAGTATAATATACCCCCAAAGAACTTCACAAAAAGAGCGCAAGCATTGTTAAATATTCTTTTTTTAAACAACAATGTACCATGCTAAACACTAAAATGTAAGGCAATGTCAAGACAATGACAAATGCCTTTGAAAATTTCATCTGTTTCCCAAGACACTACATGATTTTCCAGTTTATCATAGATTTCACGTGTGCCATGAGAATCAGCTGTGACCACCCCATCGTTAGATAAAGAGCTGCAAACTGGCAGCTGACAAACACATTTGGATGACTTCCAAAGATTCCAGAAAGAAAGACTTAACTCACACCCTGGCCCAACCACCACTCTGGCTAGCGTGCGCAAAGAGGAAAAGACTGTAATTGAGTACAGCTTGATTCGACTTCCTGAAGTAGTCCAAAGAGTTTTAAAATGAGCAAATAAGGGAAAACACATAAATTATAAGGGCTAGCTGTCTCTGTTTGCAGGTCTTTATGCCTTTTCAACACTTGTTTGTTATACCTTCTGGATAATGAAATCAAGATGTACATTCCTTCCAAATACCTAATTGCACTCTGTGACCTCAACTTGGTCGACAATCAAACCCTCTACCCTCAACCAAACAAATGTAAAGCCTTTCAGAACAAACATGCCTTTGAGCCAGGAAGACCTTTAACAATACTGTGCAGAGTTATTTGATGCCTGCACAGCTGAATGTTAGTCATCAGTGCAAGAGATTAACCCCTGTCCTGCTTCCTCAGATAATGGCAATGTTGAAGTAATTTGTTCCACCATTTTGATAAATCCCTTGGTTTAGTTCAGTCCCCCTACATAATCAGCACATTGCTTGAAGCACATGTACAGTTAATATTGGTGCTATTTTCCGGGCCCAGAGATGACACAAATCAGGAAAATGGAACAATATGTGTGTCGGTGTACTTAACTGCACTGAACTCTTTTTAGCTTGTATATGAGAGTGATTTTTTATATTTTTGCATCAAATATAAAGACGTTTCATGGGAAATTTTCATTGTTTTCCTTAAATATTACTGGTTTTTATTTAAGCTATCATTTTCTCCTTTTATATTTATTTGGTTTCTGTCATTTTTGTGTATGTGTGTGGGGAGTAAAGGGTGGGAATCAAGTTAATACTCTGGAGTCTACCTGAATTTCAGAAGTACTACAGAAACTAGAATTTCATGAGCCACCAGAAAATCATATTTATGTAGAGGAAACAACTTCAAAATACAAAATCACTTTTATTTAGAAAAGTGTCTTTTTTTAGTACTGGAAAAATCATTTCTTTATTCTATTCTGCAAACATAGCAGTTATGAATAATCACCCTCCCCATATATATCATTCATCTCCTACTCTGCCTAGCCACAATTCAGATTATGACAGGGACTAGATGTCATTTTGAATAAAATAAAACCCACAACCATGTGAAGGTGCCTGGAAAAAAATAGTCTCTCAATTAAAAACCTTGTAGGAGAAATATGTCTGGTAGTTGGTTCTTTCAGGAAAAACCTACTTATTACTTTAGTGAATTTCCAGATGCGTCTGAAGAAAGCAGCATTAAGCTGAAATAGATTGACATCTAGGGTTCTATTAATTGATGGAAGATGAGGAAAATATTTTTAAAGAAACAATGTGTTAAACGAAGTAGTTTGCTATTTATCTAAGTGGCATCCCTCAGTAAGGTGGCAGAAATAATAAAGGAGATTCCTCTATATCTGGCGTTAATCTAATTTTCTTTACTAAATCACATACATTCAAGGATCCAAAGAGGGAACAACATAAAACATTTTCCTTCATGCTGTCAAGTTATGCATGTAGACTGAATTGATGTTTCATAAATATATATACATATATATGTGTGTGTACATATATATAGTGCATCAGCTTCCCCTGCCATCCAAATCACATCCTTTCTGTATCACTGCCTGTGTCTATTGTTTGTTCAGGTATTTACCTTTATTATGGTGACTAATAACAACAGCCACATTTTTCTGTCTTATTGAAGCATTAATCTTTGTTATGTGCTCTAATTTTTTGCTAAGAATGTGTGAATCTACCTTCCTTCCTGCTGTCTCCCATTTGAACTGATTTGCTTTGTTCATTGGTGGCTTCTAACCCTCTTAATACAAATTCTGGCAAACAAGGACATTGTAACACTATCCAGATGGCTTTAGAAGCAGGTAATTTTGGGTATGTAAATACAGAGGTCATTCATCTATAACAGATGGGTGACTTCTGCATTCTGTTTAGGAGGGTGAGTCCAGCTTATTTCAGGTTCTTGCTTCAAGAATTTAAAGTACTTTTACACCACGAAAGGAGGCTTTAATATCCTTGGAAGACAGATTTGGTTAGATCATCTTGCTTATAGCAATGATATTGGATAATCTTAGTGATTCATCTCTATTATTCACTTAAGAGCAAGACATATTGGTTTTATGTCAATATTTTGCTTCTGCGAAATAATTATATTGTAGCCTAGTTCCTTCAGAATTTCATCCTTAGTATTCATAAAGGTTACCAGATAGTGATGTCCACTTCCTGACACTCCATGAAATCTGTAAATCATTTCTGACACCTCTTTGCCCCCAAATTAATGCCTTTTTTCTTCATGTGAATTTAGATCAATAGCAATATAGAGAAAGCAACTCTCCACTCTAAATACTTTGTGTTTGTGATGCACAATTAACCTGTAAATTACACTGAGCTATGAGAAGAAAGACAAGATATTTGCCAATTTTCCCCATCAATAATAAAATAAAATCAGTCCTTTTCATGTACCACTACAAAAAAACCAGGCATTACAGCATTTTATGAATGTTATAAACAATTTATTTCAAGTTCGCAGTGGAGACAGACAGTTTCTCTTTTTAAGTTGGAATAGCACAGTGACAATATTAGGGATATTTAAGTAGCACTTTATGTATTACAATAACAATTCTGTATGCAGTAATAAAAACAAACATAGCTAAATCTCAGTAAGTTTTTGCCATTCAATTTTCTCTTATTTTACTTAGTAAAGTGAAAAAAAATAATAAATAATGTTGTAAAACCTAATTGGACATTGTTGCAGCTTTTATTTTTAAAATTCTTGCTTTAAAAAAAAGGCCTTTCTGGCAATGATTTCTTGAATATAACACCAAGCACATGGGCAACAAAAGAAAATATAGATAAATTGCACTTCATTAAAATTAAAACATTTCTTTATTAAAGGAAAACATCAAGAGGTAAAAAGACAACCCATAGAATGAGAGAAAATATTTGCAAATAATGTATCTGATAAGGGATTATTATCCAGAATCTATAAAAATCTCCTACAACTCAACAGCTATCCACTTTTTTCAAAGAGATATACAATAGCCAATAAGCACATGAAAACATGCTCAACATCATTAGGGGAATGCAAATCAAAACCACATACTATTTCACACCTATTAGGATGACTATAATTAAAAACAAAACTAAACTAAAACCAGAAAGTAACAAGTATTTATGAATATGTGGAAAACTGAAACCCTAATGCATTCCTGGTGGGAATGTAAAATGGTGTAGCTGCTTTAGGAAACAGCATGAGAGTTTCTCAGAAAATAAAGCATAGAGTTGCCATGAAACCCAGCAATCACACTTCTGGGAGTATACCCAAAAAATTGAAAACAGGAGCTCAGTAGATATTTATACATGAATGTTCACAGCAGCATTGTTCACAATCGTCAAAAGGTGGAAACAACCCAAATGTCAATCAATAGATGAATGTGGTAAAAAAAAAAATGTAGGACATACAATGAAATATTATTCCATCTTAAAAAGAAATGAAATTCTGATACAAAATTTGCTACAATATGGATATACTTCAATATGGATAAACCTTGAAAACATTAAGTGAAATAAACCAGACGCAAGAGAACATTGTATGATTCTACTCATATTAGGTACCAAGATGACAAAGTTTGGATCTGTGTCCCCACCCAACTCTCACGTTGAATTGTAATCCCCATTATTACAGGTGGGGCCTGGTGGGAGGTAATTGAATTAAGGAAGTGGATTTCTCATGAAGGTTTAGCCCCATCCCCTTGGTGCTGTCTTCATAATAGTGAGTGACTACTCACAAGATCTGGCTGTTTAAAAGTGTATGGCCCCTTTCTCTCTCTCTCTCTCTCCCTCCTGCTTTCGCTATGTGCTGTGCCTACTTTCCCTTCACCTTCTACAATGATTATAAGCTTCTGAGGCCTCCTCAGAAGCCCAACAGATGTCAGCGCCATGCTTCCTGTAAAGCCTGCAGAACCATGAGCCAATTAAAACTCTTTTCTTTATAAATTACACAATCTCAGGTATTTCTTTATAGCAATGCAAGAACTACCTAATATGCTAGCATAGGCATATTCAAAGACAGAAAGTAAAACAGAGGTAATTAAGGGATGTGAATAGGGAGGAGTGGAAGTAATTGTTTAGTTGCTATAAAGTTTCCATTTGGGATGATGAAAAAGTTCTTGAAATACAGATGATGATTATATAACATTGGGAAAGTACTTAATGTCAATGTGATTTGTACCCTTGAATAGTTAAACAGTACTTTTTGTGTATATTTGTTACAATTTAAATAAATAGAATTTTGAAAAAAATTGAGAAAAAAAGACGGTTCAACAGTATTTTCAGCTGCCTGCATAAGACAGATCTCCTTTTAGGAAGTGGGATGGATTGGATTATCACAGTTCAAGGAATTAACTCTCATCTGTGAAAGTCTATATTCCTATTTGTTTTTCTCATTTTTAGACCCTATTTGATTTTGACCCTGGACTACTGTGCTTTTGCATTTTTGCAGCTCCTATTATACTGGGAACAATCTCTTGGCTTTGGCTTTCATCCTAGCTGTCAATCCTATTCTATAAGCTTGCTGATCCCATGATGGGCTCCCTAGTTTTTCACAATATACAGCCTGATGTTGATAAATCCAATGTTACCACCACATGACATGACCTAGATAGCACATTGTTTGGTTTTACAGAATTTATATTCATATAAATGTAGGTTACACAGGGAAAGTAAGTAGAGGAAGAGAGCCATGGACAAAAAAACTGAGTGCTATTTATTCCATACATTCATGTGATCTATGTTAAAATTAGAAGTAACTTAACAATTCCTTTGAACTTTCAAGGAATGAGATTTCAGTGCACTCATAAGCACTCAGGCTATTTCTCATTATCCTCTTTCCCTGAAACGATCTGCTTGTATTTTCATTTCTTACACGAGACTGAAGGTCAGAGACTTTGTCTTACTCATCTTCATAGCTCCAGTGCTTAGTACAGTGCTCGATAACCCTTGGTTGACCTATACCATTTAATAACATAATATTAATATTTAACACAGCTTTGTTCATGTTCTCATATATTATTTAATTTAATCCTTAAAACAACTCTCAAAGCTGGGTACTTTTATTATTATTATTAATTTACAAACGGGAAAACTGGAACTTGGATAGTTTTGACACCTTGAAGGTAAAACATCTGAATGGTAGAACCAAACTTTCATGAGGTCTCTTGATTCAAGAATCCAACATATATGTTCAATGACTTCACAGTTGCTTCTCTGAATATCATCCAAATAACATTGTTAGGGGAGAACACTTTATCCATATCTTTCACTCATATTTCCACATTAAGGAAATGGAATTCATTCTGCCCCAAGGGCAAAGGTGTGATTCAAGTGATTGGTTAAACTGAGAAAAACATATTGAACATTGATCACACTCTGCTCAAATCAGCTCATCCCTCTTTTCCTCTGGGATCCAGAAGCCCACAGATAGCACAAATTCTCCTTGGTAAGTAAGGAGTAATTCTATTTAAATTTGGGGTTCAATTAGGTGCTTACTTAGCTTTTGTGTTAGATACATTTTCTGACTGTAAAGCAGTAAATATAGTAATTAAGTGGACACCTTTTTCTCCATCTTCCTTCCAATTTCTTACTAATTTTTCAGATTCCATGCAAGGTGTTATTTATTAGACCTCCACAAAGGTCCCAACAACCTTGAATAACTCAGGTTATTTTAAGAGTGGTGTGGAGAGAGGATAAGTTGTGTAAAGATATTGGTCAGAAGAATCTTTAACTCTGAACTTCAGTGATAGCACCTGGAAGTTGTGACTGTCTAAAAGGCATCTAATAGCCACACAAAAATAATTCTGATTTTCATCTTATTATTAATTACACAAGAGAAGTCAAGCACGTGTAGGGCTCCATCACTGGCATAGACATTAAAAGGATTCTCAAGATACTGTTAGGTAACTAGGTAATCTTTATTTGTCCTAAAAGTACCAAGAGGTGCAAGGCACCTTCCTAATGAAGTTTAGTACTCGGGCAATAAGGTAAAGAAGGTATTGTACTTTCTTGCCATTCAATCAGTGGATTCCAGGTACCTAAAAAATTATATCTGATGTTACATGCTCATTATATTTAATGAAATCATGCCTTACTTTTTAAATTTTAAAAAGCTTTATTTTAAAAATGCAACTATGTCTTACTTCTTCTGACATACATATTTATTATGTAAAAATCACATAGGAAAAAAATCTATATGATGTTTGGTGCACCTTCTCTTTTTTGTAGAAAGTTATACTGTTGGTGGGAATGTAAATTCGCTCAACCATTGTGGAAGATGATATGACAATTCCTCAAAGATCTAGAACCAGAAATACCATTTGACTCAGCAACCCCATTACTGGGTATATACCCAAAGGAATGTAAATCATTCTATTACAAAGATTCGTGTATGCATGTGTTCATTGCAGCATTATTCACAACAGTAAAGACATGGAATCAACCAAATGCCCATCAATGGTAGACTGGATAAAGAAAATGTGGTACATATACACTATGGAATACTATGCAGCCATAAAAAAAGAATGAGATCATGTCCTTTTCAGGGACATGGATGGAGCTTGAAGCCATTGTCCTTAGCAAACTAACACAGGGATGGAAAACCAAACACCACATGTTCTTACTTATAAATGGGAGCTGAACAATGAAAACGCATGGACACAGGGAGGGGCAAAACACACACTGGGGCCTGTCAGGGGATGGGGTTGAGGAGGGAAAGCATTAGGAAAAATAGTTAATCCATGGTGTGCTTAATACCTAGGTGAAGGGTTGATAGGTACAGCAAACCACCGTGGCACACGTTTACCTATGTAACAAACCTGCACACCCTGCACATGTACCCCACAACTTAAAATAAAAATAAAATTTTTTAAAAAAGAAAGTTTTAACACATAGCTTGAACAACTTTATGATAAAATTTTTCCTTCATCTAACTGTGATATTATTTCATATAATCCCTTCTTTTCTGTAAAGCTTCTTCCATTATATTAGGCAATGTAGGAATAAACAAAGTTCACTTAAAAAATAAATATTAGACTAAATCAGTATCTAAGTTCATAAAATATTCCTGATTTGAATTTTGTTTCCTAGATTATAAAAGTTGATACTTCAATTTATAAATGTAGAAAATTTCTTAAATTCCCTTCCTGGTACAAATGTCTATTGTTTTCTGAATTATACAGTGTATTTAATCCTGAACTCAATAACTTGCAGCAAATTTTTCCACACCAGGTCCTTTGTTTGTTTAATATACTTGACATATAAGAATAACGCAAAGGAGTTAATTGAGAAACACTAGAAACTAAAAAAAAAATCTTGCCAGGAACTTTATTTCCCTCAAACTAAAATCTATTTCTGATGACAATATATACAGGCAAAAAAATTTCTATGTATTGTTATGAAATCCAAAGACATTTTCTACTTTCTGTTTTACTGCCAACAGCTAGATTGGATTTTGCAGAGGTTAAAAACTTAAAACATATATAATTTCTAAATCAGGGTTTCAAAAATTTTTAATAAATACATTAATCTAATTTAGTTACTACAGGACTGATCAGAGTGATCTATAGACTGATATATGTTGCCATTCCTAGATGGAGATAATTGTGTGGGATTCCCCAAAGTTTTTTGACCAAACATCTTGGGAGACAAGTTTGAAAAAACTCAGTTTAAAAAATACTGTTTTAAATAATCAACCTTGAGTGAGAAGTATTGACATATATGTAAACCAAGTTTACGTTTCAATTTCATGTAAAGGTATGATTAGAAGCTAAGTGTATCAGTTTGGATTGTATATACTTAACGATGCCATTAAATTATTATGATGTATATAACTTATAGCTTAAAGACGCTGATAAATTTTTAGAGGATCTCAATGATATCGTAACTATTGGTATCCCAGTTTTCATATAGCCAAACCATAGCCAGATAGAAATATGATGGCTTTTAAAAAAAGAAAAATAATGTAACAAGAAAATCTTGTAAGGAACTAACTAGTAGCAAAAAGTAGTATCCTGACCAAAGGTTACATCCCAAATTTAATATAGTATGCAAGCAATTTGATCTAGAAACTTTTTCCCTTGATTTAACTTGATTTATTCAGACAGACGTCTATGCCACTTGAGAGAACATCTCTTATAAAAATATAAAAACTGCTAATGAAAGGTAACTATGATTTGAATATTTTGCACATTTTTCTCAATGTAGTTTTTAGCTATTGTGGTATAGAGAATTATTTTTTTAAAAGATTGTCTTGTTAAGTTGACTTTTTGTGTATGGTAATTTGTCTATAAATTGTCATCAAATTACAAAACAACAACAAACCAAACATGTATTTTATTAACTATGTGATATATTTTTTACCCTAAAATAATTATTGACAAATGCCTTAAATAAAGAATTGTGCTAAAGCAAAGCTAAGATTTTTAATATTTATTTTAATTTAAAATAAAATGTTCAATGTATAAACAGAATTGGTTACCTGACAAATATGCTTTGTGTTTCTGAAAAAAAAAAAAAAAAGAGTATTTTCAAATAACTTTCTACTTGTTCTAAAGAAAATAGTATTTTGGGTAAATGGCCTAAAAACTCTAAAACATTATATTGTCTATTGAGAAAAAAAAATCTGGAGTAGAAGATCGATTTGCTTCCAGTTCACATACATGTAAAAATGAAAAATTATACATATACTAGGCCAACCCAGTATTTCATGTTTCCTCATAGAATTAGAGGACAAAGAGGAAAAAAAAGCCAGTATTGTGAGTTTCAAATGCTTATACTAAATTTATTTATTTGATATTTTTATTAGACATATGAATATGCTGCAAAAACAAACAAGCAAGCAAGCAAATAAAAAACCGTAACACCCCCCACCACCGCCCCCACACACATATACACACAAAATCCTTGGGAATTATACACTTTAAAGCAATTTACATTTTAAAAGGTATATACGGGTCTCTAAACATATGGCCAAATATCTAATAGTTCTCTAAGTATAAGACAGAGTAATTTTTCAGAGCACAGTCTTTGAGGCAAACAGTTCTAGTTGCTAAGCCTGACTCTGCAATTGATCTGTGTGACCTTAGGCAAATTACAACTTCTCTAAGCCTCAGTTTTTCCATTTAATATACTTAGTATAAAAATATTTACATCTTTTCTTCAGGGATTACTATAGGTATTCGATGAGGCAATCATAGTAAATATCAATTACTACCATTTAATTTGTACTTAGTGTCTCTCAGTAATTATCTAAGACATATTGAATATAAAGTGCTTAGCAGAATGGCACATATTCATAAATACAAGCAAGTTTATTAAATGAATATAATTTTGTGTACAATAAAAATTATACTCCCAATAGTGAACATTGGAATAAAATATTATGTATTGCTATAATTTGAAATACAGTTATTATTCCAGCAATTTTACTTCTCATTCTATGCCCCAAAGAATTGAAAACAGTGACCCAAACATATATTGTACACCAATGTTTATAGAAGCATTATTTATAATATCCAAAGGATAGAAATAACTCAAATGTCAGTCAACAGATGAATGTGGTAAGAATTGGAAAGTGGTATACAGAAACAATGGAATATTATTCAGCCTTGATTCCGATACATGCTGCAACCTTGAAAACCTTATGCTATGTGAAATAATCGAGATACAAAAGAACAAATACTGTACAATTCCACTTACATGAGATGCCTAGAAGAGGCAAACTCACAGAGACAGAAAGTTAAATGATAGTTTCTAGGGACTGAGAGAGAAGAGGTAATAGGGAGTCACTGTTTATTGGATACAAAGATTCTGTTTGGGATGATGCAAAAGTTCTGGAAATGGAGAGTGGTGATGGTTACACAACATTGTGAATGTACTTAATGTCACTGAATTGTACACTTAAAAATGGTTAAAAGAGTAAGCTTTGTGTTATGTATATTTTAACCACAATTTCAAATGTAAAAGATTATTAGAACAGTCAAAGATAGCAATCTGTTTAAAGACAGTGTTTGAAGGCAGTTTTATATTTATTCCTGTTTTGTGATTTTGAGAGCCTGGTGTATTTCTAGCACCAACATTTCCCCACATTGGATATTGGTGGTTCAAGGGTATGCGGCTGTGCCACACAGATTCATCTTTAGAACAGAAACTCTTCAGCAGCCGCTGGAATGTTAGGGGCTGACAACCCTCAGTTCTCAGTCCTGTCAGAAAATTGCCTTCAGGTGGAGAGCTATCTTGCCTGTGGTTAGACTCCCTTTCCAAGGAGAATTTCCATCCAATAAGCAGTGCAAGAGGGAATAGAAAAACCTGTCAACTAGCCATGACATGGGACAGCTTGAGAGAGTGACATTTGGAGCTCCACATAGGATCCCCTGAGGTGTTTGTTGAAACCACACTATAGTCTAGCTTCTCCCTCTGTTCAATCTTGTTTCATTATCTGCCTTTCCAAAGATATTGAGTCTAGCACTCCCTACTAAACTTCTTTAATGCTCACTTCCCTCTCAGAGTAACTATTCATTGAAGAAAAGAGAATACTTAAACATTTTTAGGTCACTGGACACAAGGTCCTTGTTGACATTGAACTCTAGGGAACTAAAGTGCCATCAAGAGCCGTCTGTTGCAGGAGGCCAAATATAGGGTTAAGTATCAAATGAAGCCTTGGCCAAAGTCTGGCTTACAATGGTCCACTCTGTTCATGTACCCTGTTCAGTGTTAATGGTCCCATTTCAAGTATATTCTTAGGGAAGTATATTCTTAGCACTGAACTCTGTTTAAGTTAAGCAGAACCTCTGAACTGTTCTCCCCATCAAGACTGCACATCACAAACAACATTGTATTGCTTCAGGAATGGCAGAAATTATTGTCCTAAAGGAGACAGGGCTGGTAGTCTCTGCCCTATTTCCATGTAAATAACATCTCCTGTCATCATCCAGGAACCCCTACAAAAGCAGGTGGCTCTTGGATGACAACAGTCAGCTACTGACTCAGTTAAAATTATAGCCCCATTGCCTACTTGCCTTTGCTGTTCTAGATGGGCTATTTTTGCGAGCACAGATAAACACATCCTTGGTTTCATGATATGAGGCCTTTGATATGAAAAATGTGTGTGTGCTTTTAACTCTTCAGAAAAGAAGAACAGAAACAATTAACATTTCCTTGGAAGTGATGATAGCATACATTTGCAGGCTTGGCCAGCACTATGTTAATACTTTCTCTATCAAAGAAATCTGGACTGGCCGCACATCCTGAAGAACATCCTGCTGGCACGCTGTGCTGCTGACATCATGCTAATCAAACCAAATAAATAAGAAATGACAAGTATATTGGAGGCTCTATTAAGACAGATGTGCTCCAAAGAGTAGGGAATAAACAAAAAAATTTTCAGGGGCCTGCCACATCCCTAACGTTTTTAAAGGTCATGTGGTTTAAGGAATTTTGGGCCAACGCCAAAGAAAAAGAAAAATTATTGCACCTCACATCTCCCACTACAAAGAAGAAAGCATTTCACCTGATAAGATCCCTTAGGTTTTACAGGCAGCATACGCCAAAACCCAGGAATATTACTCCAGCCTCTGTACTGGGTGGCATGAAAAGTTGTGAACTATGATTAGAGCATGGAGCATGAGAAGAATCCAGCAGCAGATCCAGGCTAGAAAGGGCAAGGACCTTGGCCACTTAGGACACATGACCCAGTAGACCCTGTGATATTAGAGGTATCTTCAGTGAGAAAAGATGATGTGTAAGGTTCATGACAAGCCCAATAAGGTCATCAACATAGTCCTCTATGATTCTGAAGTCATCTGCAGAGGAGAATGCTTCACCTTTTGAAAAACAACTCTGGGTGTGTTTTTGGGTTCTGGTAAAGATGAGGTGCCTGATCATGGGTCTTTAAGTGAACATGTGGCCAGAACTGTCCAACATAAGCCAGTTCTCTGTCAGGCTCACCAGTTCAGCAAATGGGGACTGACTTTAATCATGAAAAGACTTTAGGGCTGTGGTTAGCAAGGGATTATAGGGAGAAATATGTTTAGCCCCAGGGTATCCCTTTAAGCAAGTCTTGGTTAATAAGATAGTTCTACATATCTAGCCTTTTTTGTTGTTGTTTTTTGAGATGGAGTTACACTCTTGTTGCCTAGACTGGCTTGCAGTGATGCGATCTCAGCTCACTGCAATCTCTACCTCCTGGGTTCAACTGATTCTCCAGCCTCAGCCTCCCACGTAGCTGGGACTATAGGCACCCCTACGCGCAGCTAATTTTTGTATTTTTAGTAGAGATGGGGTTTTGCCATGTTGGCCAGGCTGGTCTCGAACTCCTGACATCAGGTGATCCACCTGCCTCTGCCTCCCAAAGTGCTGGGATTATAGGCGTGAGCCATGGCACTTGGCCCATATCTAGCCTTTCAAGAGCCAGCAAAGCCTATCTGTAAGATACTGGATGATAAGGTACCTTTTCAACAAATCATCCATTTAATTCATGGAGAGCATTCTTTTGGTGCATTAAAATTTATGTATAATTGAAGCACTCCACTTAGAAAATTGATACTAGCACCCACTTGTATTGTGATAGTCGGTGACAAAACACAGGCTCAAAATAATCTCATTTTTCTGTGTTTTAAATTTCAAAATTACATTATTTCTGCTATTATTATCTACTGTTTACATTGCAAACACTATTCTATGCCTTATATGCAAAATAGCCTAGAACTAATCTTGCAAGATATAAATCAGCCTATCCTCAAAATAACCTTACAAGACAGATACCATTAACTCTCATTAACATTTGCAAATACTGAGCCTCAGAGGGATTCAAACTTTGCCTGTAATTACCCAACTTATAAGTGGCAGAACTACTATGAACCTGAAGCCACACATTACTAAAATTCCCTGAAATTTTCATTTTCTCAGAAGTTGTAATTTAGTCCTAACTAAGAAAAACTAAAATAATGCCATAAAAGCATAAAGTTTTTTTACATTAACCAGACCAGGAATTATGGTGTAGTGGTAAAAGTGGTAAAAGCAAAACCTGAATTGCAGAAAACTAGAACAAAGAATAGGTAGGAAATAGCTACAGCATGGATAAAAATCTCCTCCAAGAAGCATGGCTTTGTAGAGATTATATGGTAGCTGGAGATTCAGCTTGGATCCAAGAAAGCTATTTGTAGTTGTGTATGAATTTTATTTTGTTTTGTTTTTGTAAAAGTAGAGTAGGCCATGCCTGTATCCTGATTCAAAGGAAAGAGAGAAAGAGACTGAAGAATAGAGAAACAGAAGGAAAAGTTAATGAAGCAAGTTCTCTAAGAAGACAGAAAAGAGTGAAATGTGGCAAATCTCTGATACAAAGTTATACTTCTTCACTGCAGTGCTTCTCAATGCCAGGTTACCACACCAGCAGTTCAGCCTCACTTGAATTATTAGCTTTGCAAATTATCAAGCTCCATTCAAGACCTGCTGAACTGGAAATTCTCTGGTAGGGCCCAGTAATCTAAGGTTTAACAAGCCTTCCAGGTGATTCTCACCTATACTAAAGTTAGCAGACCACTGCTGCATTGTGTTAACAGGCAAGAAAAAAGCCAGGTGCAAATAGATGTGGGCTTACAGGGATTCCGCAGAGAAAGTTTTGGTGGAGTTTCCCATCTATTGTATCTCTCAGTCGTTAGGCATTTTCTACCTTCAGGACCTACTTTTTCCATACTCCCTCTCCCAGCAAAAAGACAAGAATTTTAGCTGACTTCTCTTTGAAAATGAAGACTCAAAAGAGGATGGGAAGCTATCGCGATCAAAGCCCAAGGAGTTCAAGACTGGGTTACACAACCATCAGGTCAGCAAGGGCAGAGCAGAGTAGGTCCCAAAACCCATGGCAGATCCTAGGGTGACTTTTCTTTTTAAGCTAAGTGCTATCTTAGAAAGGAGAGAAGGTTAGTTTAGTCTGAAAGTCTGAGAATTTTTATCTAAAGAGATTAAACCTTACATTAAAACACTATTACATTTTTGCTCAAACTATGTTTAAAATGAATTTGGGCAATCTCCCCGCCCCCAACCCGGCCCACCCCTGCTGCAACACACAGAAAGTCCAGGTTTCTAAGTTCAGACTGGTAGTAGACAAACATAAGTGGACTATATTTTTGCTTTAGATTTAAATTGTAGTGTGAGTAAATCTGTGACACCATTTTCTATATTTAAAAAAGTAACAATTAGAGGGAAAAAAAGAGAGATGCAATGTTCAAGTTAATGCATATTTCACCATGATATTCTCGGCAAAATTATTAATATAAGTTTATTATGTATTATATAATGAACATGAAAATCCTTTAGAGGGTAAAAATGTATTTTTTTCTGTGACAGAAGAATATGCATTAAAATGCAGAAGAGAATAGAAACTGCCTGAATCAATTAAACTTAAAAATTAGTCAAATACATTTTAAGGGACATAAATAGCGTAAATGTAACACATTTGCTAATTAAAAAGCCTTTTTTTGTACTGTGATATGATGTATATGTTAATACTCAACATAGAGGACAATCTGGTTTTTTAGACTTATGTTATATACACGTATAATATCCATACCAATTAAATGGTTACACATGTTTGAATGTGTCTAATGGATGTTAACTTACATGCAAGTTCTATACAGAATGAAACAAAACCAAGAGTGTCCAAAGTAGGATATTTCTAGAAAAATGCTGCAAAAATTATTATAGGAAGAAGAGGATGCCAGATTGCAAAATTTAAGGGATTGTCTGTTGCCCAAGAAAAATCAGCATTTTAAAACAAAAACCCAATTTAAAAAAAGATGTTTTTGTATCAGAACAGAGTATTTAAGTGTAAGCATATCTTCTTTGCAACCACAAAGGTAAATTTCATATACAAATTGACCACCATTTACTTTCTCTCTCCTAGACTTCAAATTAATTTGCTACATTTGATTTTTTATCAGCTTGGGTGAATTTATAATGAATTTATAATTGCATTTGTGATGTAATGGGTTGGACAATTCTGATAACGGAAAAATTATGTTATCTAAAGGAGACAATAAAATTCTATGTTGGTAATGAGAATGGGATTTTGCTTGTACCATTTTGTACCCTGCTGCAATCTTGCATCAAGCCCCTTTGAGTTACACATGCAACTCCTATTACCACTAATTGCAGTTTCACTACACAGACACATCAAAAGAAAAGAAACAGACCTCCTTTGTGCTGTAGGTTTTGTAATCCTTTTTATATTGTATAATGAGATCCCATTCTTCCTTCACATGTTAGGTATCGGATGTTCTTATTCCAATATTTACCTATTTCCAGTTTTCCTTTATCCTTTGAAACTCCTGGTAAATGTTCAGATAGATGTATTAAAATGAAAATAGTTAATTACACTTTTCATAATATTATTCTTGATTCTAAAATGAAAAGAAAACCTTGTGAAGGCATATGTCTTTTTATCTTTAGTATTAATATAGTTATAAACACAATCTAGAAATTGAGATCCATATAGGAATTTAACAATGTAAAAATGCTCAAAAATTACTTCAAGATTTGTGGTCATATGGATGTAACTTTTTTCTAGTTTGAATTATAATAATTATTAAACAATATCACAGCTCCCGTGCAGAGTATTGAAATGAGGGTACTTTGGTTCTGTTGTTACGCTATGCCCTTATCCTTTCTGAAAATTCTCAGGCTTTGGTACACAAAAATAAAATCTGTACTCTACGGAACCTTTCAGTATCAATGAGAGACCACATATACAGGAAAGGCAAGCATTCATGTCCCTCCATACCTGCTCTGCCATGTTCCCCATCGGAGATGGTACCACCACCCATTCTATTGCACAGGCCAGAAACCTATAGTCACCCCTTCCACCCCCATTTCCTCTGCTCTTTGTTCCACCTCTATCATGGACTCTGAGTAGTTTTATCTTGTAAAGAGCTCATGATTTCAACAACTTTTCTTATCACCATAATCAAAGGTTAGCAAAGCTCCTTTGGCTTCATTTCTGGACTATTGCAGAGACTCCAAAGTGGGATGTCTCTATCCAGTCTACCCATTTCTCTCTTCTCTTCACATTGAAAATGTGTCTTGCTGAAAACTCAAACATCAAAACTCAAACTTCTTTCCTGATTAATATATTTCAATGGTTCCTCATTACTTTTCAGATGAAGTCAAATATCCTACAAGCCTCTAGCCTGGCCTGCTTCTCCACCAAGTGTTGCATTGAACTGCGCTGGCTCTTTGGGCTGGTCCTTTCTCCTTTTTTCCTATTTGGCAAGTTCTCTCCGACCACAGGCCTTGGCACACACCTCCCCTTCTACCTGAGGCTTGTTGCTGACCCTTTCCCAACATATAGGTGCACACATGCCCACACACATACTCTTTTAGAACCTCATTCATTCTTCAGATTTGCAGTACAAATCTTACTTCCTCAAATATCTGTGATTTCTCATATCAGGTAAAATACATTCTCCTAGTGCTCTGTACTTCTCAGGAGTCCTTCTTCTTTCACTTCTTTTAACAAACATGTAATGAATAATTAAATGATGGGATAAGTAGGCATGATTCCAGGTACTGGGGAGCAATAGTCAATTAGATAAGATCCTTGCTCTCTGGGGCTTCTATTCTAGTGGAATACATGCAAAAAATAAACCAAAAAGCAACTCAACAAACAAATACAAGCTATGATGAAACTATAATAGGATAGTGTGGTAACAACTATTGAGGAGAAGGAGCTTCTCTAGGGAGAGATTTTGCTGAGACTTGAATGATGAGTCAGTTCCATTTCCTTAATTGGTAGGTAGATTAACTTTTATTTCTCTGTCAACTGTAAACTCCGTGAGAGAAGTAACTATGGCAATTTGCCCAGTAATTCTATATCTTAGAAGGTACTCTGGAAATATTTGTGAATAAATAAATGATGGAAATATCACAAGTTTTAGCTCAAGCCTATCTGAATTCAAGTCTTGGTTCTCACCTTCAATTTGGTCAGATTACTAAAACCCCCCATCTTCAATTTCCTCATTCTACTGATGAAAATAATAATGCCTACCTATCCATTAAATTATTATATATTTCTCAGCCATGAGCTTATGATTTTAACTATTGTGAATCCAAAGGTGATAGGATCAACTATCGTAATTCCTAATTTGGTGTTTCTCCCCTCATGTCTGAATCAAGAAGATGATTTTTTAAAAATTCAATGAAAGCCTCTAGCATTTAGTTTTCTCATTTGTTAACTAAAATAACAACACCTATGTCTCATGATTATTTTGAGAAATGAATGATGCATTAACCTATTAAAAATCTTAGTTCAGTTTCTGGAGTGTTAGAGACAAATTTTTATGTTATTTTATTATAAAAAGTACATCGGAGTACACAAGAGGAAAAGCAGTACACAGGCTCACAGAATTATTACTAGACAACAGTTTTTAAAATGATTTTGCTGTGAAAAGAAATAACTAATTTAGATTCTTATAGTGTATATATGTGTGTGTGTGTGTATGTGTATATATACATATATGTATATATGTACTTCCTGAGGGAACATCATACATACAAATATTTACATGGTGTTTACAAAACTCCTCTGTAAATATTCTTTCATTAGACCCTCAATAAGAAACTTGGAAGGCAAGTATTGCAAGTTATAAGGAACCTCGTGTGTGAAAGAGCTAAAAGGCAGTGGCCAGACTCTTAGGTTACATACCTCATCCTGTTACTAACAGTAAGCAGTGCCCTGATTTGTCAGCAGGTGTTGGTACTGAGGATTCAACTCTCAGCTCCTGGAGAGGCAGAGAAAATGAAAGGAAAGGTAACCTCATTGCTACTTCCAGAGTGTGGCACTGGCAACATGATCAGTTGGTGATGGAAGACAGATTTGTACCTTCACATTCCCGTAGTCTTTTATGGTTCACTGCCTAAGTCTGCTTGAAACTCTACATTTGCTTAATCCTTCTAGCAGAAAACAATCACTGTGAGTTTTCCCACTGACATACTTTTATTTGCTGAAAGTTCATTCTTTGCAGGTTGAAAATATAAACATTTAAAGGGACAGTTTTATAACTACTATAAATCACCTCCTTTATCCCGTAGGAAATAAAAAAGTACCCTACCTCAAGAATTGTTTAAAAGTATTTCCAGAAAATGTATTCTACATAATATATAAATACTTTGAAAAAATGAAAATAAAACCTAGGAAAGAGCTAACCTTGCATTTTCACAGATCAAAATGTTCATTCAAGTAGTATTTGTTGAAAAATGGCAGTGTATATGGTGTGAATGATGCTATATTCACCATACTCTGTGAAAATCTGATAAAAGAGCTTGGAATATGACTAAAATTTTTTGTTTGACTGAATTTTGAGTTTCTATGATAATGTCAGCAAATCCCAATTAATCTCTAGTCCAACATTTTATAAATATTTCCATTTAATACTGAATGCTTACATTTCTGAAAATGAACTATTTGTACATTCTCTTACAGAGAACAAATTGTAGGTGAAGGAAATATGACTAAAGTTTTTCTATTTATTCTCTAATGTTCTATGAATTAATGATTCTATGATACCTGATCACGTGTTTAAAATCCACAAATGTTTTATGTCTGTGATATTTCAATTTAGATACAAACAAGTTTAGGAATTATAATAATATTGCAATGTTCTCCACAAGCTGACACTAGAGAACTTTGGATAACTGGGTTTTCCTTGGTCCAGACTGAATTTTGAAATGTCACGATGAGAATATGGCAAAGGTGAAAGATCCTTTGAGATGTAAGTAAACTCCTAAATCAGTTGATTTTGAGTTCATCAAAAGGGAGGGAGATTATCCTGGGTGGGCTTGACTTAATCAGATGAAAGCCTTCAAAGAGACTCTCCTAAAGATCTCCAGAAAATAAGCTGCCCTATTGTGAGAGGGCCTGCAGGGAGCCTCTGGGAGGCAAGTGGGGTCCCTTACAGATGACATCACGGAAATGGGGACCTCAGTCCTACAACTGCAAGGAGCTGAATTCTGCCAACAACCGTGTGAGCCTGAAAGAAAACCCTGAACCTAGGAAAGGAACGCAGCCTGATGACACCTCGTTGATCATCAAATGAGTCCAGGCTAAGCCATGCCTGGAATCCTGACACTCAGAAACTGTAATATAGTAAATGTATGTTGTTTAGTCTGTTTGAAAAAAAAGAGCTATTAATAAGTTGTGACTCCTACTTTAGCTATACCCACATAATTTCTTGGGTTTAATTACCACTTACTATACAGCCACTGTGTTTCAGGCAATGTGCTAGATACTGAAGACTACATGTTTTAGTGTAAGGGAAATCATTAAATAATCAGAATGTTTCCTCTCTGATTCAGACAAACATAGTGCAAGTGTAGTAGTCTCTCCCTAATCTCTGCTACTTCACCCCAGCTTCACCCCAATACATCCAAGCTTGATGAATGCCAGCCTGAAGGGCAGTCCTTTCCTCACTCAGTTACATAGAGTATATTTTTATAAAGAGGCAGGGCATAAGTAGCTTGTGTCCTGGGAATCACAACACAGACTTTTTACTGTCTCCTTATGTTGTTATTATTATTTTTGAGACTGTGTCTCACTCTGTCGCCCAAGCCGGAGTTCAGTGGCGCAATCTTGGCCCACTGCAACCTCTGCCTCCCAGGTTCAAGTGATTCTCATGTCTTAGCCTCCCAAGTAGCTGGGATTATAGATGCCTGCCACTGTACCTGGCTAATTTTTGTATTTTTAGTAGAGACAGGTCTTCACCATGTTGGCCAGGCTGGTCTCGAACTCCTGACCTCTAGTGATCCACCTGCCTCGGTCTTCCAAAGTGCTGGGATTACAGGCGTAAGCCACCACACCCGGCCTTTTTATGTTATTTTTCCAACTTCTTAAAGTTCTACATGTTACAAATTACCTATTGGACTTAGAATACTTATTTTTATTCTGATGTAATTTCCTTCCATGACTTAAAAACCTTACTTTCTTATTCTAATTGCCCCAGACTTCCCTCTGAAGTCCAATTTGTCTCCTTAGCAAGTCTTACTGGGTGAATTGCACTGGAGCCACCTTGCCAGTGCTGGGACCTCCTTATTAAACCTGCCCCTACTGCCTCTTATGCTACCTTATAGTTGAAGGCTATTAATAAAGGCAAATCATTAGTAACAGCAAATATAATTCATTCATTCTTCAGTCTTTTTCATCCCTTGTCATTAGAAATTGCTCTTTACTTCCCTAAAAGACTGGGACCAGATGTTATCTTGGTAACATTAGACATTTTTGGTTCCAAAATTAATTTTGAGACAAGCTTGAGATATTTTAGTCCAGTCATTTCTGTGATAAAATGAGATTTTTGAGATTTTAACCTAAGTTGTTTTTATTTTCTTCCCGTATTACCCCTTTCTTCCCTCTGCTCTCACCCACACCAAACATGGAGACCCCTGCATTTCTTTGCCTTAAAAGGCATTTGAAGCAGGCTAGAAAACAAAAGCCCCCCCAAAAAAAAACCATATTTACTTACCTTTTTAGCAATTTTGACCCCCGAAAACATAAGTCTGTATTGGAATCCCTAAGAAGAGAAATATGAAGTGAAAAGATTGTGTCTAAACTGGGAAGACATTTTCCAGGGCTGAGTTAAAGAGAGCTGAGAAGGCAAAGACTGTGAATCTTGGGAACAGAGGGCATGTGTCTTGCTCACCTGCAGTGCCACCAGGAAATTAGCAAGTTCCCAGTGAAGAGTGTGGGCAAAGGCTTTTAGCAAATGGGACCAAATATAGCCTCACAAACAGCCTGTGCTCCAAGAGCAGCATAGAGACACAGTATACACATTCCTCTTTCTAGAGCTTTTGGCCAGCCCTTTCACCTGCCCGAATGCCCTCCCTTCTCTCAGCCTATCCATATCACACTCCTCCCAAACCCCTCTTAATCCACTTAGCCTCTCTCTTAACCTCTGCCCTTGTGTATGATCACTCCATTGAACACCTCCCCAATTTTATTGGTGTCACTCATTCAGCACTTAATCCTACTGCCTGCTAGTCTGTCATCTAATGCTGTGTATTATTTAACTTTTCACTCATTTATCAATTTAAATTAAAATGCAAATTTTTGAGTTAAGAACAAGGTTTTAAATTCTTACTTTATTACAGTGGTACCCACAAAAATTAATAGAAATGATGTACAATGAAAGAATACTAAAGGTGTTCTAAGAAGAATCACGCTCCTAAATCAATCTTGAAATACCTATAAAATAGAATTTTATGCTCAAACTACAATCACATTAGAGTTTTACACATAAAAATGCAATATTATAGAATCACTCTTATCTAGAGGTACAAGGTGAAGCACAAGGGATTTTTAGGGTAATGAACGTATTCTGTATGACAGCGTAATGGCAGATTCATGGCATTATGTATTTGTCAGAACCCATAGAACTATACAACACAGAGTGAACCTTAATGTAAACTATGGACTTTAGTTAATATATGTATCAGTAGTTATAATGTATCAGTAGTAATTCATCAAATGTATCAAGTGTACTACACTCTTGCAGGATGTTAATAATAGGGAAACTGTGTATGTGTAGGTAGGGAGGAGGGTATATGGGGACTGTATTTTCTGTAAACGTAAAACTTCTCTTTAAAAAAGTCTATTATAAAAAACACAACATTATAAAATCACTCCTACCTAGAAGCATGCTGTTCCAAGAATGTATAAAATCTCCCTTAAATAATTTTTTAAAAACAAAAAAATGAATATTTTGTATCCTGATTTCTTTCATTTTTGATGGCCCTTTTGCTCTCTATATTGAAATGGATATTTTATTACAACAGCAAGATAGCAGCAGTTGTTCACTCATGGCTAGCCATATGTGTACTGTAGCAAGATCATCATATCTTATTTCTACTTAAAAATCATGCCTATTACCTGCTAATTGCCATGTATTGATTTACTTAAGCATCCATGGCTGCTGTATGAGAAAGATAACACTTGGCTCTAGGGGGTCTGAAAATTCTTTACACTGTCAGTGACCTTGACTGAAAGGGTAATTAATCTGAACCTCCGGATGGCATTAAGAGACTTAGACCTTTCATTCTTTGTGAAAAGCCTCATCTTTAGTGATGTGAGCACACAGTTCTATTTACTGAGAAAACATTTTATATTAACTTATCTCCTTCACTTTTATGATCAGCTGACAGAATTGCACGTTTTCTGTATCCAAGGAAAAGAAAAGGAGACAAAAAGGACTTAGTATAGTCCAAGCAATTTGTTTTTTCTTGGGGATGTGTCTGCTCATAAACAGTGTAACCTTGTTGGCAGTGGCCAAGTCACTCTATTTTCTTGTCTAGATTTTTCATATGCACAATGAAATAATAAAAACTGCTAGTTTAGGATATTAAAATAATAAAAAAAATTAAAACTGTTTTTTTTGTTTGTTTGTTTGTTTGAGATGGAGTCTCACTCTGTCACCCAGGCTGGAATGCAGTGGCATGATCTCAGCTCACTGCAACCTCCGCTTGCTGGGTTCAAGCAGTTCTCCTCCCTCGGTCTCCCGAGTAGCTGGGACTACAGGCATGCGCCACCATACCCTACTAATTTTTTTGTATTTTTAGTAGAGACGGGATTTCACCATGCTGGACAGACTGGTTACGAACTCTTGACCACTTGATCTGCCCACCTCATTCTCCCAAAGTGCTGAGATTGCAGGCGTGAGCCACTGCGCCCGGCCAATATTTAAAACTTTTTCATGTGTCTGTTGGCTGTATGAATGTCTTCTTTTGAGAAATGTCTGTTCATATCCTTTGCCCACTTTTTGATGGAGTTGTTTGTTTTTT
>NW_012113475.1:1693283-1783279 GCF_000951035.1 Colobus angolensis palliatus | reverse complement strand
AAAAAAAAAACAGAACTACTGATTACAAATGATTCTAACAAACCAGGCAAAGAAAGTATAGGGGATATCTCAATGTGTTACCTAGCAGGAAAATTCTTGACTTCCAGATTCTCTCAGGCAATCTATTTAGTCAAACTCAAGTGCATTTCTAGTCATTTTCTTTACTGATCAGCACGTTGCCAAACTAATCGAGGATTCCATGGCTTTAAGAACCCTGAAATAAGCCATCTTCTTCCCTCCCACGTACTTTTTTTTTTTTTTTTTTTTCTGCAGAACTGACACTTCTGCTTCTTTATCAAGTGCCACTTCTGGAACTACTCTCATGTCTCTTCCTCTTTTTATTTCCCTCAGAGGTTTCACGAGGATACATTTTTGCATGTATATATGCATGCATTATTTTTCCCTTCAGTGAAAGTCAATAGCTACCAATGGATAGTTGGGGCTAATCTGCTGTGGAATAGCATAACATATTCACACCTGTAGGAACACACATTTATGTTGAATTGCCTGACTTAACAGTGAGCAATAAATAGAGAATAGGGTTACAGGGAATGGGATATGAAGCAGTAGGCTACAACCAGTTACAATAGTGTTTAAGCACGTTAGCAGGGTGGAACTAAGGGTCCTTTTGAATCTGGCATACATGAACTAATGACAGCAGAGCATCAGTGAGCCATGTCTTCTCCATCTGTGGTTCATACGGGAAAGGAGAGTGGATGGAGAAAGGGAGGATGGCAGAGGCCAGCAGGAGACAACCACACACCGGGAAAGTAAAGTTACAATACATGGAGCAGTGCTCAAAGAAGATCTCTGCTCCCAGTCTCCAACTTTTTGCTTTCAATATGCATAGTCTTGGCTTAGCATCCTCTACAGAGATTGCTAGTGTTTACAAGAAGGGTAAATGCCAATGTGGAGAAGCACAAGTAGTATAAGCAGAGTCCTGCTTCTCCCAACACCTAGAGTTTCTATATCACCCAAAGATAGTGATTACCAAACTTATTCTCCCATGCTATATTAACGGTTATAATAATAATACTAATAGGATTATAAAATGAGTTTGAAAAATCACAAATTCACTGAATTCAGTTCTGCATTGCCCTGTACATGCATCCTAGTTAACAAATGTATATGAATCAAAATTGTACATAATTTTTTTTCCTAATTACTATTACCTCAGGTAGGTAAGATTAGAGGATGTTAGAGAAAAAGTCTCAGAACAAGTGAATAGTTGACGTAGGTCAGGGTTAAGTGACCAAAATACGTTAGCAAGCAACTTCCACCAAATAGTTGCTTTGTACCATAGCATAGCTATCAAGACGCTTACAAATTGTAGAAGTCTTTAAAAACTGTGAAAAATAAGATGAAAGAGGTGTAATGTGACCTTCGCCCCTGTGGATTTACCATACGCAGGGTTTGATCTGCAGAATAAGAGAGAACATCTAATTTGTAGAAATAGACCCACATGAACTAGCACATAGTGTATGGCATGTGAAACAGAATATCAGTTCATTAATTTGCTGGCATCAAGCTGACCAGAATACTTAAATTGGCCAACCACAACAGTGAACTTGGCATCATAACAAGTTTGTTTATCCTAAGCAACATTTAGCTAAGGTAGCTTGAGGTGTTTTCACATACAAGACAGATACAATAGCCAAAGAAACCTTCCCACTAGAGGCAGCTTAGCAAAGATTCATTCCACCCAGGGTAGTGAGCAAATGCTCTGTCAGTGTGTGTTTCTGGGTCTTTCCTTTCCATACCCTTCCATGGCTCAGCACCCTTACTCTCTTCCCATAGCCTTTCTCCAAATAGGATAAACCAATTACTTCTCTATGTAGCAGATTAGACACACAAACAGTATTGTCTCTGAAATGATTCTGAGATCTCTTGTGTCCTAAACATTAACTTATACTTTTATGAACAATATCTTGATTTTTTAATGCAGATGGCTGATGTAGCAGTTTAATTTGGATTTGATAAATTGAACTCCCTTAGGGCAATCTTATTTATAATTATGTTGTGAGTATGTCACCATAACCCCTATTATCCTAACAGTAATACCAATTAGCAGAAAATTTTCTTATTTGCAAATGCCAAAATTAATGCAGAATAAATAAACATGTAATATCATGTTAAAAATTGTAGATCAACCCCTGGGAAGGCAGATTGGTAGGAGGCAGGTTGGTAGAAGGTTGTGGGAGGTATAGGTAGCTGATAGAGATTTTTATCCTACCTTCAGCATGTTTTAACTCTAGGAACTTTGACAGGTTATTTCAACTCTCTCTGTTTCTTCATTTCAAAAATTAGAGGTAGTGAAAATAATAAGTGCTTCATAGAAGTGTTGTGAGGATTAAATCAAGCTAATGTTTCTTGACACAAAGTAAATACTGAATCGATGTTACTTCTTACTAATTATAAACAAAATGGTTATAACTCAAGCTGATCAATGTCTCTAAGCATTAAAAAAAGTTTTCCTTTTCTTTTCAAAAACCTAAAAAAGATCCTTACAGGTCTGAGTACCAATTCTGGTGCCTTATTTCTATTCCTTGTTCTTGACAAAGTTGTCTTAGTCTCAAGATCTTTTTAAAATAAGTTATAATCATTATAATAAAGACACAGGATCCCAAATTATTTCATTCCTTTCTCAAAAGAAAAAGGCTTTTATCTGGAAGTAACAGATATTTTGGTAGATTACAATCGTCCGACATTCTCTAAACTTTTAGATCTAAATTACAGCTTTATTTTCCTATTTGAACAAATTGGGATTATTGCGAGGGGAGGAGGGCAGAGAAGGTGCATATTACCAACATCACTCCCAATACTTTGCATAGAAAAATCAATTCTTATCCTCCCAACAATAAACAAGAAGGCTATCTACTTAGTACTTCTTTCTCTGGCAATGTGCCTGCTGAGCTCATATCTGCTAGATTACAAGAATCCTGTGAGTCAACCCTAAGATGGAATGAATTGGTAAAAGGTGGACAAAGAGAACTTTGTGTTCCTTGTCTCCCAGTTCTAGATTCTAAATTACTTCCCAGGAGGAAGAGTTATACCTATAATTGGGAGAAGGTCGTATTACATATTATCTAATATGATTCACTTCCCTCATCCTAAAACTCTAAAAGATGCTAAGTTTCTAGCAACTTGGGTCTCAGAGATCTACAGTTTCTGTGATTTATTTCAAGAAGATTGCACTGAAACCACCCTATCAAGGTGAGGTTTAGATTCTAAATGAATAAAGAAATGACAGGTGGACACTTTTTAGACCCATAGCGTATTAGTTCATTTTCATGCTGCTGATAAAGACACATCCAAGACTGGGCAATTTACAAAAGAAAGAGGTTTAATGGACTTACAGTTCCACATGGCTGGGGAGGCTTCACAATCATGGCAGAAGACAAGGAGGAGAAAGTTACGTCTTAGGTGGATGGCAGCGGGCTAACAGAGAGCTTGTGTAGGGGAACTCCTCTTTATAAAACAATCAGGTCTCCAGGCATGGTGGTTCACACCTGTAATCCTAGCATTTTGGGAGGCCGAGGCGGGTGGATCACCTGAGGTCAGGAGTTCGAGACTAGCCTGACCAACATGGAGACACCCCGTCTCTATTAAAAATACAAAAGTAGTCAGCCATGGTGCTGCATGCCTGTAATCCCAGCTACTCAGGAGGCTGAAGCAGGAGAATCGCTTGAACCCAGAAAGCAGAGGTTGCAGTGAGCTAAGGTCATGTCATTGCACTCCAGTTTGGTCAACAAGAGCAAAACTCCGTCTCAAAACAAAAAGCAATCAGGTCAATCAGGTCTTGTGAAACTTATGAGAACAGCATGGAAAAGACTTGCCCCCATGGTTCAGTTACCTCCCACCGGGTCCCTCCCACAACACATGGAAATTCAAGATGAGATTTCGGTGAGGACACAGCCAAACCATATCACATGCCTTCCTCTATCAGTTTTTTAGACCCATGCCTTCTTCTACCAAGCAATGGAGAGAGTTTGAATGTAACACACACCGAATATCATTTTCTTTTCTTTTCTTTTTGAGATGAAGTCTCACTCTGTCGCCCAGGCTGGAATGAAGTGGCGCAATCTCAGCTCACTGCAGCCTCTGCCTCCCAGGTTCAAGCAATTCTCCTACCTCAACCTTGCGAGTAGTAGTTGGGATTACAGGCACCTACCACCACTCCCGGCTAATTTTTGTATCTTCAGTAGAGATGGGATTTCACCATGTTGGCCAGGCTGGTCTCGAACTGCTGACCTCAGGTGATCCACCCACCTCAGCCTCCCAAAGTGCTGCCACTACAGTCATGAACCACCATGCCCTGCCCCAATATCATTTTCTTAAGGATGCCTCTTGATTACCATCCAGTCTTTTATATCTTCCTTTATAAGGGCCTATTAGCTTCCTTTCATTTATCTTCCATGGTATACATTATACTACTCATAATCCTTTGACTAGTGTCTTAGTTCTATGTACTCTGTTAAAATTCAAGTGCTTTTGTTGAAATTAGAAAGGAAATTACTGAAAAGATTCCAGTATTTGTCCTAGAATGAAGAGCTGATCAACTAGGCCTCAGTGTAGATTAGATCCAGGACAGTTATAGAGATCATAGCAGCCAGAGCTTGCCTGTCTTCCAATAAGCACTAGTGTAAAAATATTTAGCTCCACGTAATTTCTAAAAATCCTCAGAAAGGGAATCACTGGCCCACTGTCTCTGCTACCCTTCATCAGACCAATAATAATGGCTGACCAGAACACAAGCAATCATATTTAGCTTATCCTAGGATACATTTATTTACCTAAATGATGATGAAGAGAGGTACTGACAGACAAAAGCAATTCCTACTCTCGCTGAGTTCCATGAGAACAAGAATTGTGTATATGTGTGTATTTCATGGACATCTTCATCAGTAGAGATATCTGTTGCACAAAGTGTGTTCAATAAAAGTTTGTGGAATGCCATATGCAAAAATCAACTCAAGATGGATTAAAAACTTAAATGTAAAGCACCAAACTATAAAAACTTTGGAAGACACCCTAGGCAATGCCATTCAGGACATAGGCATGGGCAAATATTTCATGATGAAGACGCCAAAGTAATTGCAATAAAAGCAAAAATTGACAAATGGAATCTAGTTAAACTAAAGAGCTTCTCCATAGCAGAAGAAACTATTAATTGAGTGAATAGACAACCTACACAATGGGAGAAAATTTTTACAAACTATACATCTGACAAAGGTCTAATATCCAGCATCTATACGGAACTTAAACAAATTTACAAGAAAAAAACAACTCCCTTAAAAAGTGGGCAAAGAACATGAACTGACACTTTTCAAAAGAAGACATACATGCAGCCAAGAATCATATGAAAAAAAGCTCAATATCACTGATAAGTAGAGAAATGCAAATCAAGTGAATGCTTGGAAAAAATGCCCGGAGAAAGAAAAAACAAAGGGACCAAACAAAAGGCATAGGATTCTTATAAAGAACCAGCTAATATAATACCATACATTTATGGATTTCTACTCTCGAAATCAAAGCAGAAATTCTTGAACAATCAATTATTTTCTTTTGACTCAACATAATCATTCTAGACTTAATGATATGCCAATTACTTTTCCTGGGTATAATTATTCCTAATAAACATAACACTAACATGTCAGAAAACATATATTTTCAGAAATATTGTTCAATTTTGATTGTTGGTGAATTTCAGCAGCTATGCTTTCCACCAAGCCTTGTCAAGCCCACAGTTCTCTTCTCTTTGGCAGTAACATTTAGAATGGGGTCCCTGCCCTCATGATTCCAAGACTTCTAATATTTGGCCCTAAACATCCTTACTATGAAGTATACTAGCATTTAATATAACACGAGCTCTGTGAGACTAGAGCATTTCTTTTGAATACAGTCTATATAAAATAGTGCTATAAAAATAATCATTAATAAATACATGTTGAATAACTTAGAACCAGCTCCCATAGATTTGGATATTGATCTAGGATCACCATACACAGTGAATGAGTGATGGGAACACTAATGGCAAGAGTCTGGAAGCTTCCAATTGATGCAGTGATTTTCTCTTCAGTGCAATTGATATTCTGCCAAATGAATCAAAAGACTTTAGAACATAAGCTTGACTTAGCTGAGTAAGGTTACATTTGGTAGCTCTAGAATGCCTTCATAGCATTCATAGTTCAAAGGACTTTGTAGTTCATAAACCAGGAATGATCTTAGCTCTAACTTTATGGACAAGGAGCCTTGGTCCTTGCTTTCTCCAGGGTTCCAATTATAGTAAAAGTAGCAAAGTAGCAGAGAATAATTAAAACCCAGAGCTTCTTATTCCTTATTCAGAGCTCTTTGCTTCCCTTATGACTAAGATACCATCTGATCTAAATGGATAGATTAAACATAAATTTTATTTTCTCTGTTAGTGTTCTTGTTCACTGATACAGAAAATTCAGCAATCGATTTTTATTAAGGTAAAGCTTATGATAGCTTTCCCAGTGATGACCACAGCTGAAGTTGTGGACACTGATAATATTTTACTGCCTTTTTTTTTTTTTTTTTGAGATGGAGTCTCGCTCTGTCCCTCAGGCTGGAGTGCAATGGCACAATCTTAGCTCACTGCAAGCTCTGCCTTCCAGGTTCATGCCATTCTCCTGCCTCAGCCTTCCAAGTAGCTGGGACTACAGGCGCCTGTTACCACGCCTGGCTAATTTTTTTGTATTTTTAGTAGAGACGGGGTTTCACCATGTTAGTCAGGGTGGTCTCGATCTCCCGATCTCCTGACCTTGTGATCTGCCCGCCTCGGCCTCCCAAAGTGCTGGGATTACAGGTGTGAGCCACCGTGCCCAGCCAATTTTACTGCTTGTAGTAACTCTATAAAGAAGAAAAAATAAATAAAACTCACATTTACTGTGATAAGAAGAAAAGATAAATTAGAAATTGAAGAAACTGGTGGTTACTTCAAATGCCTTCTCTTGTATCTTTGAAACCTAAGAAAAAGTTCTAAAACATTTGTTCAGCTTTTTAAGTTATCTTCAAAAGTCCCCAATCCATTTGGTAAACAGTGAAAATAACTGCCTTAGAGCTATAAAATCAGGTAATTGCATTACTTAAATCAACTAGCTTTAAAAAAAAGAAAAAAAAACCTTGTAAGGAAACTTGCTCTTTACTCAATGTTTTTACTGACACTCCCTATTGGTCCCATGACACAGCCTCTTTCCCAACATCTTCCTTAACTGTTGAACCTATAAGAAATAAACTGGACTTCCTATTGAACATTGATGTACATAAGCTCAATTCTTTAAACACCTCTGTGGCCTGTGGGCTAATACACTCTTTTTTTAACTAGTGTTTACCACTTGTTTTCACAGGATAGAATAAAGCACTCTGCTTAGGCTAGCTGAAGATTTATCCAAAGCTAAGCTTTCAGAAATGTCTTTTGCAGTCATACCCTATGAGCCTACAGCCCTTCCTGACAAATGCATTTCCTCTTAATGAGACATTTACCTAAACCCTAATAACCTTAAGGAGACATTTACCTCTTAATGAGACGTTTATCTAAACCCTAAGTATTACTGAAGAGTGCAACTGTACTAGATTATGGGACACAGATTATGTTCCCTCCCCATCCTACCCATACCCTGAAGGATCCCCAATATCCCAAGGACTTCCAGCCCATTAGCCTTAAGTGATCTCTGGTATCACAGGTGTAAACTGTCTGACTTTTAAAAAATATAATTAATCAGCTGTACTGAAGGAGATCTTAACAGCTGGGACACAGAACATATAGCTAATACAAAAGCTACATGTTCTTAGAGCTTATTTGCGCCAATGTAGGAAAAATCCTATTCTGTACCCCCTGAAACTTGACAGTATTAGTTACTTATATTCTGTCCCATAAAGAAACAGGTACAGACACAGAGCTAGAACTTTCCTTCAATTCCAAGGGTATAGATTTATAGTATTGGGTGTTTCTAAATCCCTTTGTATGGAAAAGCTTCTTACCCTGTGTACATGCATACCTCAGTAATTGATGGTGTGAACAGTTATATCAAAAAGACTTTTAAGTTACTTTTTTATGTACGACCATACTCTAAATTCTATGAAGAAGCAAAAATATTTCAGTGCTCCATATACATTATTCATATTTACTGTGAAAATGTGGTGAAGGGAGATACTAGATTACGTTGAATCTTATATTGATATTCAAACTGAGATATTCTAAAGAAGTGCGAGTTATAAAAATAAGCTTGGATGTGACAAAAACTAAGATTGTCTTTGAAGAGGAGAATGTTAACGTGGCTCATTTAAGAGACTTTACATTTAATAGCCTGATTTATTCCTTATTTCCATTGTGATGGGGGTCACACATGCTGGCTTTGTGATTCACACCTGGCTAGATGTGATGATGGGGGAGGTTTGCTTGCAGAAGTGCCACTGTATTTCTACAAACATGTGACAGATCCCCTCAAGACAAAAGACAGAAATTTTATTTTTTTCAAATCCGGAAAGCATCTCCTATGAACACCATGTCTTAGGCATTTATTTAAGCAAAGTTTATACACTATTGATAGAGCCTTCATTATGTTTGTGCTGTTACCTCTTTTATCTTTTTAATAATAAATATTCATATTGTGCTTTTGTTATTCGTCCTGTTGCTCCCTCCCTCCCACCTTCATCATTTTTTTTTCTTTGAGACAGGGTCTTGCTCTGTCGCCCAGGCTGGAGTGCAGTGGCATGATCTCAGCTTACTGCAACCTCCACCTCCCAGGCTCAAACAATCCTCCCACCTCTGCTACCTGAGTAGCTGGGACGACAGGTGCGCGTCACCACACCTGGATAATGTTTTTGTATTTTTGATAGAGATGGCATTTCATCTTGTTTCCCAGGCTGGGCCTGAGTTCAAGCGATCTGCTAGCCTCAGCCTCTCAGAGTTCTGGGATTACAGGCGTGAACCACTGCACCTGGCCCCCATTTACATTCTAATCAGCAAATATTTTCTAGCTTTCAGAAGTTAGTTACTATTTCTTAAGGATTCTCTTTAAGGTTCACAGAAATAAGGAGAATGTATAAATATTGGTTGTTCCAATCAATCCTAATAAAAGTTATAAAACTAGCTACTTCAATTTCACTGCAATAGACTGATTTCCACACTTCTAATTTCAAGAAAATACATAGGTCTATTATTTTGTTAATATATAACCAACATTATTGAGGATTTTTCCATAATTCTTTAATAAAAACGTTATTCATTATATGCGTAATTTGTTACTAGTTTCCTCTTCCACAAAATCAATGCCTAGGTGTCTTTAACACATGTAGGGATCTTGGCTCCCTCAGAGGAGCTCTGTAATTAAGGTCCTCAGTGGTCGTGGATATCATTCTAATGGAGGACATTTCTCTTTTAGTTAATATTATTTCCTGTTACAGAATCTGTCCCATTAACTTTCTTACTGCACATGGCTTAGACCTTTTGGATGTTCAGAACGTTTAAAATGATTTGGGAAAAAGAGAGTGGTAGAGAGAGAGAAATAGCAAATTATAATATATCCAAGTATTTAAGTCTTGGCTTTACTACTGAATAGCAAACTACTTGACCATTCTTAACCTTGATTACTTCATTCATAAACAGTGGTAATAATAATTCTTCTTATATTTTCTAGGAAAATTATCATATAAAATAAGTGAGGTAATATATGTAAAAATATTTTGAAAATTGTTAAAGGATGTACAAATATAAAGTAGTCTCATCATTGTATACAGATTTCCAAATAAAATAAAGTGTATGCAGTTTGACCAAATACTCATGTCTTACAGAAAAGTCGGAGCCTAAGCAAAGTTATGAAATTATTGAAGTGTGATTAGATATATTAATCAGGTTGTACTAGGTTATACTGCATAATAAACTCAAAAACACAGTGGTGGCATAGAACAAAAGGATTTATTTTTTCTTTCAAGGTTCATGTCCTTTGAGAATTTTCTGGGAGACCCAAAGCAGAGGCTGAATGACCACCTTCTGGAACATTATATTACCACATCAGAGGGAAAATGGAAAACAGAGGGCCTTTATGCTTTGGTACAAAAGTGGCACACACTGTTTCCATTCACATTCCTTGGCCAGAACTATACATACCATTCACCAACAATTAGGGCCATAGGAAGTGCAATCCTACAAGGTGTGCAGAAGGTGGAGAGTAGGAGTGCACCTCTAAAGACTACTCCATTAAGATTTGAGAAGATTCCTAACTTACAGAAACTATATTCTGTATCTTCCTTTTAGGAACTCTCCCCTTCAGATTTAAATTGCATATCATTTTTGTAGAAATTTAAAGATTTGTTGATAGAATACAGAATTGTAATAATAAACACACACCCATAAATGCACATGCATGCACAACAATAGAAGATTAAGGTATTTATTTCCCTAAAAGACATCTCTGTTTTAACAATTGACTCTTAACAAAAATCTTCAGAAATCCAATGACTACTTTTCGGCATTTGGGGATTTAGTTTGCCTATTCCTGAGTTATTTTTAAGCAAATGAGACTACCTTTCCAGTTCAGATCACAGCAGAGAAAAGGTTTGTCCTCTTTTATGAAACAGAAAGCTAGAATAGATGTGTTTCATTTTTATCATTGAACTAGCACCACACCATGGATATGTAAAGTGTTCTGAGGGTTCCTTCTCTCAAAGTGGAAGCTCAGAGATCTGTATCTCAGAGAGTCAATGCAAATACTGACTTAGAATAATAAAATGAGAAGGTAAAAAGAAACAAATGTATTACTGTCATTTCCCTGACATTGTTTCAGCCATTGTTTAACCAGATGGTTCATTTAAAGTGTTGTTTATGTTTTTCTGGTTTAAAATAAACTCTCTTTTTTCCTTTGTTGTTTTCTTTAAAAATATTATTGTTCATTTGATAGTCTTTGTTTCAGAAAGGCAAGCTAAAATAATAATGTGCTCTATACTAATAACCTTCTTTCATAGGTTTTTAAAATATTGTGAATTTTCAAAGGCCAACATAAAGCAAACCAAATCAAACAAAGATAATATTTGCTGAAAATTGTTTGAGAAAAAGATTGACTATTTTTTTCTCCCAGGAAAAACACACAATATGGCAAGCTACTCCTTACTTCCTTGAAAGCAGTTGTGGTTGATTGGTACTCCGAAGGACACTGACCTCACAGTCCTATAATGGCCTAATATATAGTAATTTAAGAGTCCCACAGAATTTTTCAAGCCCTTAATCCAAGTGAAGGCAAAAGTAAACAAAAAATTAAACAACAGTATGTGATATGTAACAATTAAATTTTGTGTGTGCATATGTGTGACAAATATCATGGCTGAATGAACATATATGAGACACAGAAAATGTTAACAAGGTCTCTCTGCTCCTAAACAGCAAAATTAACAAGTATCCACTTCCAAATTACTTTTCCAGTTCCATCTTCACTGATGATTGCTAGGTTGGTTAGTTATATTTAACAAAACATATGTAAAAATACTAAGTATTTAAAAATTAGTAAAATTGCCTTTCTACTCAAAATACATCTAATTTTGATTATATCCAACTTTCAAACCTCTTAAACACTCTCTTAAATTTAACAAAGTATCAAAATATTTGTTTAAAAATCATTTTTATAGCAAATTACTTAAAATTTAATTTTATAAATGCAGGTTTATAGATCCCTAGCATACATAAACTTTAAGAGTTTTTAATGCTTTTGTTTGATTTTTTCATAGACAATCTAAAACTTTAATCTGTGATCAAATTGAATTATTTACTGTTTGTAAAGAGAAAACCTCTCATTTCAGTGTGATTTGCAATTGAAAGACATTTTAATTGAATATGGTTTTAGTGTCTTAGATTATTCAATAAATTGAGAACTAATATCAATAAAATAAAATAATGTAGATGGGTAGAAACGAACAGAGGAGGATTTATGTAAAAAATCCATATGTGCTAAAAGAAGTCATGTCATAAGGATGAGCTATAAGGAGGAAGGTTTTTCAAGTTTTAAGAGAACAAAGTAAAAGAGAAGGGATTCAGCAGAGGGAACAAAATTTTTGTTTATGTTCAATTTAGAAGAAATGCATTATAGCACACAGTATTTGGTTCAGGTTGAGATAAGATGTATTATATTACATATGTACAATACTGTGCTTATCCATTGTAGTAAATACAAATGCAAGATTTTTGTTAGTGTTTTTTTTTGTTAGTATTTGAAGGTTACTATAATTCTTTTGAACGATTAAGAATTAGACAGAGACAAGTTTAGAAGCTAGAAATTTTAAAAATCACTTTTACTGCTATTAAAGACAATACTGTGCAATGTGGTTTATGTCTATGGACAAGGGGCTTTCTGATACCTCATGCCAGAAACGGACAAGCTACCCTTCAGTCACTGACCTCTGATTCAGCATAGACCTCCTGTTACCCCAGCAGCCATCTCCCCTGTGGCAGGCAGGGGTGAAGCCTGAGGGATGTTTCCTTGGGAATGTAAAAGGGTAATGGAAGTGGGTGGACAAAACACCCAGTTCCTCATTCCATACTCCTATCAAATTAAATCATTCTTTCTCTCAGGAGGAAGAGTGAATGTGAGTATGTAGAAAGGCTAGGAGGGCTACTCAGTGTAGCTTCCCTCTTATGAAAAAAGAAAAAGATTTTTAAAAAGAGAGATGTTGGAAGGAGACATAAACTGCTATCACTCTCAGCCTTAACTTTAAAAATTAGGATCTATTTTACAGATGTTTCATTACATTAGATTGATTACACCATCAAAATAATGGTTTGTAGTTAAAAGGTGTTAATTAACTATAAAATAAAAATACCACCATCAATAATGATCAAAATCACAAAAATCAAAATAATAAAAAGTGGGACATAGTTTAAGCTAATATTTTTTTTTTTTTTTTTGAGACGGAGTCTTGCTCTGTTGCCCGGGCTGGAGTGCAGTGGCCAGATCTCAGCTCACTGCAAGCTCCGCCTCCTGGGTTCACGCCATTCTCCTGCCTCAGCCTCCCGAGTAGCTGGGACTACAGGCGCCCACCACCTCGCCCGGCTAATTTTTTGTATTTTTTAGTAGAGACGGGGTTTCACCGTGTTAGCCAGGATGGTCTCGACCTCCTGACCTCGCGATCCGCCCATCTCGGCCTCCCAAAGTGCTGGGATTACAGGTTTGAGCCACCGCGCCCGGCCTAATATTTCTTTTCATTATTAAACTCAACAGTAGAAATACTATATAACAAAATAATGTTACTTAGCATATTAAATTTATGTTATTACATTTAACTTTATAGGAGTTATAGTTTTATCTATATTTAATTTGTTAATCATTTTCACTTTTAAAATATATGAGATCTACATGCAAAAGGAATTTTAATTAGTGTTTTTGTTTACACATAATTCACATGAAATTAAAAATGACTTGAATAAAACTGGAATTCATAAAAATGCTCTTTCCTTAAAAGAAAATTTGAAAAATTATTTTAAAAACATTAGAATGTTCAAATTAAGCACCACACTGTTTATTTAATTAGAGACATTATCCATTTGGATAGATACCTATTAGAGTTTCAGCCATAATTTTGAAAGACAGGATCCTGAATGTTTAAATCCTAAAAGATCAAAATCCCTAAAGTCTAAAATCCTGAAAATTTTAATTCTAAAAGATCAAAATCACAAAAGGATAATTCTGCAAAAAAAAATACAAGATTATTTAAAAGACGTTTATTCACATTTTTTAAGGATTTATTTGAGAAACACACAAAAACACCACAGAACACTTCATAGACCACTTTACACAATAAAATGGACAATAATGGCATACATATTTTTGCAAGCATAACCACCCAGGTATAGTAATGACAGTCTCATGAGTGTAACATTTATGAGCAGATGAACTGTTTTCATAAAGAAATAGGTCAAAAAGTGAAATGCATCAGCACGTATCACTATGGTTAGTAATTGTGTACACCAAGCTTTATAACCACAGTCATCTAAAACACCATCATGGACAACTTAAGCCTTTGTTTTGTTTTATTTGAGACAAAGTCTCACTCAGGCTGGAGTGCAGTAGTACAGTCAGATCAGGGTTCACTGCAGCTTCTACCTCCTGAGCTCAGACAATCCTTCTGCCTCAGCCTCCAGAGTAGCTGGGAACACAGACATGTGCCACCACACTCAGCTATATTTTAAATTATTTTTAGAGATAGGAGTCTCACTTTGTTGGCCAGGCTGGTCTCCTGGGCCTAAGTGATCCTCCTGCTTTGGCCTCCCAGAGTGTTGGGCTTACAAGCATGAGCTACTACGCCCAGCCCAACTTAAATCTTTTGACCAGAGGAACCAAAACCCACAATGGCTCAGCACCAACATGTGCAGTCTCCCAAAGAGCTGAGATCCTGAGAAGTTTTATATTTCACAAATGCAAATGTACAAAAAGACATCTTTTCCTGTCTTGAGGAAGTTTCAACGTTTTTATGTACACATACAATGCTCTTGCGCGAAGTCAATGTTGTGATAAGGCACTTTTGTGGCATGAAATTTGCAAAAAAAAAAAAAACGCAAATGACTTCTGGCAAATGCAGTATTATTTCGCTAAAAGTTCCTGGGATTTCATTAGCTGGAAAGAATGCCAATTCAGACAAATGGTGCATTTTTAAACTAGTGTTCGTTCTTGCCCTATAACATGGCCAATTCACTCATCTGAGTTTGCCACCAAATGCTAATAAAGACAATAACAAGGTATTAGTTCCACCCAATACAATGCAACTTTAGTTGATGAGACTCCTGCTAAAACCCAAAATGCACTAATCCCTTTCCCAGAATTCAGCTTTCAGGATTTCAACTTCCAGAATTTTAATCTTTTGGAATTGTGAGTTATGGAATTTTAGACTTTAAGGATTGTGATCTTTAGGGATTTCAGCATTCAGGATTATGACATTTGGGATTGTGTCTTTCAGGATTATGACCAGCACCAATCTATTCACATCTGGATATATTGACTTGAGAGACAGCCAGAAAGAGAGAGAGAAATGTGGATAGATAAAGTGAATTAAAATTTGCACTATAGCAAGGCACAGTGGTGATTTATTTGGAAAATGAAATAAATTCTATCATTGACCTATAAATTGTCTTCCACCTTTTGCTAAATTTCCCCCAAGGAAAACCTGGAGGGTGAACAAGACAAGGTGCAGATCATCATAAGGAACTTAAGGAACTTAATGTTTTCACCACAGCCTTCAGATGAAGACAGGTGATTCAATGACCTCATTGTGGCTACTTTCATTTTATAGTGTGAAAGCTCACCTTCAGGTTAAAAAAAAAACAACAAAAAATACAACACTAAAAAGTGCATGCAAGGCAGTCATGTGGCCAGCACTGGAATTTTATTATAAATGTAATGGAAAAATCCTGAGGGATTTTAATCAAGAACGTAAGATGACCTGGCTGCTGCATGAAGAACAGATGGTACAAGATAAGAAGTGGAAAAGGAAAGGCCAGTTAGGAGGCCATGGCAGCCATCCAGGTAGAAGAGAGGTTCAGGGTTAGAATCAGAACTAGGGTGAAGTTCAGGAAGGATCTAGACAGAGAGGAGAAAGGTGTAGTTAAAGGTGGTATGAAGTATGGCCATAAGGTTGGGTGAAGTGGCAAGTTTGTGACCAAGTATTCCAGGAATTGGTCTTACCCACTCCACCAATCATTTCCCTGACATTTTTCTCACTTTTAACTTTTTCCTTCATTGCATTGCAACAATTCTAACGATTTATTTGCACTGTAAACTGTTTAGTGTCCAGCTATCCTATTTAATCCTACAGACCATAAGGGTGAGTACTGTGTCTGTTTTGAACTGTATCCTCAGCTTGCAGTTTGGTGCCTACTACAAAGTCGGCTTTCATTAGATCTTTATTAAAATAATAAACAAACAAATGCACCTTTCACCCAAGCTGTATGGAGAAAATATGTAGTAGGTACTGTTAAGCCTTATATAGGCTGCCTTCTGTCAATCTCAAAATTTTAAGAAATGATAACAAAACATGGTGTTAAGTTAGATGTTATTTATATATTCCGGGCAGTATTTAGTTTAGCCACAATAAGTTTCTTACATGTTTACCAGAAATTGTACATGTTACCTAAGCTATAGCTTTTACCTGTATAAAGTCTATGTGTGCCTCATAAGCCCCTGATATCAGTTATCAGAAAATTTATTTTATTCCTCGGAAAGTAGGAATAATTGTTCTCATTTACGCTGTCAGGAGGAGCTAGTTTTGAGGGTAGAATTTAAAGAGTCTATTTTTTCCCCTTAGGACTTATTTCTAACCCCTGGCAGCACAGCTAGCTTTAAAAAAAATTAGGCCTTGATAATAGTGTTTGCAAGGAGCGTGTCTAAACTATTTAGGAGAATAAAATATAAAAATAGCATTAATAATTAATAAGCAATGATATGTTGGAAACTGTATAACTCATTCTCTTTTATCTGTTAAGTCAGTTCTCAGGTCATTTATTTGATATCACTTTGTTAACCTATTTTTGTTATCTATGTGAACATATTAAAACTATAATTCTTTAAAATATTTCTCATGATTCAGAATTCCATCAATTTACTTCTCTTTCTCTTTCATAAGTCTAAATTAGTGAGATTTTACTGTAATTTTACTATTAATTAAGGCCCAAACAATAATGATTATTTGATCTCTGTATTTATTAGATCACATTATTATTAAAGGTGATAATATTAACAAAATAATTCTTTTTCTTTGTTTTACTTTCCATAATTAAATTATCAAGAAATTGCATGTCAATTGCATAATCAAATTATCCAGAAATATATTGGGACACAGGCTTGATAGGTTTTCTATGAAAATACTTTGATTAAAAACATAACGTTCAATAAACTAAATATATTTAGCTTTTAGAATGCAATTATTTATATTGAATTATAATGAATAAACTGGTATTTATTTTTCATAACATTTGCCATTAGCCAACATTCTATTTTAACATACGCTTATATATAATGCACATATATATGACATACAGGCTTAATACTAATGAAAATATGAATGGATTATATAGCATGCTAAAAAATTCGCTAGTACTATGTTCTCCCCTTTCTATACTAAATAATTAAAAGGGACATTTTCAATTTTTCATTCCTTTATGAAATAAATAAAGTTCACACTAATCTGTCCCATGTAGTCAATTATTCTAGTTAAATTTCTTATAGATATCATGAGATTAATAGCAATGTTCTAAAAATACAGAGTTGCACATATATGAGAACATGTTTACTTTTTGGCCATTACATGATCATTCCAGTGACAGATATCGCAGATTTGGAGTTAGACTTTGTGACAAAAAAAAAAACATTAAATATTATAATCTAGTTGGAATAGTGAAATTGCTAGTTTCCTCTGATTAAAAAATTGTAAGCTTGTCTCAGCTATGAGGAGGTAAATGCTGCTCACAAGAACAGCAGTGCTTGGAAACATAATGAATTCTCTAGATGCAAATAAATTATCCTTATTAGACAACTTGTTCTTTTCATTGTTTCTGTTTATTATTTCACTTAGTAATGAATACTATAGCCGATTTGCAAAGTAATGAACAGTTTTATAACACCAATAAAAAGAAAACAGGCACAGTTAAAAAAAAGAAGAAAACAGAATTTTACTTGGTCTAGAGAAAGCAAATTTCTAGTTCTAGAATTTATCACCAATTTCTTTAGACAGTTTGACCTTTTTTACCGTTTAGAATACATTTTCCAGAGTCTGCATCTACTTGAGCATTATTTTATTAAAACATTTGCAGTATTTGCAAGGCACCATTTCTCATTATACAACATTAAAGCTAAGTAAATACACAGAAAAATGAAAGCACCAAGTTATTAAATTATGATTTCAGATATGCCCTTAGCAGGGGAGGTTTGATCAAGAAAGCTACTTGGATTTAATATGCTCTTGTCACATATATTTAGAATTAATATATACCACAGAAAATGGATATTATTATTTTCATCAGTTCAGCATGCCATAACAAAATACTATAGGCTATGTGGCTTAAACAAAAGAAATTTATTTTCTCAGTTTTGGAGGCTGGGAAATCTAAGATCAGGGTGCCAGCATGGTCAAGTCTGGTGAGGGGGCTTTTTCTGGCTTGCAGAGTGCTGCCTTCTCCCTATGTTCTCACATGGTGGAAAGAGAGTCCAACGTGTCTAGTGTCTCTTCTTATAAGTGCACTAATCCCATCATAAGGGCTTCATCCTCATGACTTTATCTAACCCTAATTGCCTCTCAAAGATGCCGTCTCCAAATAACAGAACATTTGCAGTCAGGGCATCAACATTCAAATTTTGGGGGAACACAAACATTCACCCACAATAGTGATATAGTTCAAGAAAAGTCACTAAGCAAAAGGCAAGTGTCACTTAAGAGGGAGAGAAAGAGGAAGAGTAAAGGAGAGATTGGGAGAGGCATTGAGAAATGGACCTTTCTCTTCTATAATGAAGAAATATTCAATTTGCAAAAGACTGACACCCCTCATCAGTATGAGTGCAATAGCAGGTAATTCTAGACATGTATATCATATAAGACAGAAAAGGTAGTGAGAAGATTGAGTAAATAGCAGATTCACAAGCTTGCATTGGCCATACCATGTAAAAGACAATTATTAATATTTGGAAATATCTAAACTTGCTTAAAAATCTTTTTAAACAGTACCTTTATCTACTCCATAGACTATTGGCAAAAACAGCCTTTAATAAGATGCTAACGTCCTTCTATTCCTGTCTTCGAATTTACTGGAAATAAACATAACAGCATTTACTTACAGAATTTTGGAACTACAGTGCCTTTATTCATATAATAGGAAACTAATGTTTTGTATCCACTTGAAGGGGTTAATTGTGCTTTCTATGAGGTTTTTCTTGTAGAAAAATATGACAGTAAACGAAGAGCTCCAGGAGGAAAAGAGAAAACATGGGAATATACAAAGAAACAGACAAATGCCAAGAGAAAGAACTTTTCCATAAATTCCTTTTCATAAATACCTTCCTTTGTCTGAAAGCTGAATAAAATCAAGTTGTCTGTCTGGATCCTTTGCTTTAATTTCTCAGAAAATGGAATCCTGAATAGGTCTCTAGTCCAGTGTTTTTGGCAAAAATCATTGTAAATCAAGTTATTATTTCAAGAAATATCTTAATTAATTTAGTGTTTCCATGTATAATTTTCTTACAAAACAAAAATAAGTAAAGTTATATGCTATTTTATTAAATGTGCTTTTGTTATAATTTCCACTCACTTCCCAGAATAAATTTTACTCAGATATGACTTTGCTATGTTGGACAATCTGTAGAAACATGTAGTCTTTCTTTGTCAACATTATGGTATTCTGGTTTATAAAATGGTGAACTGTATACAACTGGAGATCAACTAAATTAATTAAAAATAAATTTTGAACAAAGGTAAAATCCCTGTAATTAGTATGTTGTAGTAGGAATAATAACCCTTGGTAATAGCAAGACTGTAATGTAACTTTCCAGATTTTCCTGTAAAAATGTAGAAAGAGTTGGAAATGTTGGACAATTATCCTGAAGAATTAGTAGTCATCTTCTCAGGTTTAAGAATTGTGTTTTAAGCTAGAATATATAGAAAAAGACAAAGAAGAGCAGCATTCCAGCTGTGATTTTATGTCTCTTGCAGCTGTGCCCCACCTGCCCCAAGCATCAGTAATTTGGATGCTGGGCATTCTTGGCTCAGTAATGCACTTGTTGGAAAATGTTAAAGCAATTAGCAAAGACAATCTCAAATGAGAAGACACAGAAGAATAATGTCAGTAATGCTGAATAAAACATTATCATCTTAACACTTTTGCTTATTCCTTCTGTATAATATTAGCACAACTAAAAGGACATGCTTGATTTTGCCTGCAGTGAGCTATTTTTAGTCCCTCAATTAAGCTCCATTCCAATAGTTATTATCATTAGTTAGCATTTGCATAGCAATATACACGTGTTAACACAAGTACTTTGCAATGATTTTTAGAGATTTCTCTTCTCTGTGGTCTTATGAGGTAAAAGTTAATCTATATAAGATTTACAGGAAAATACAATTAATTATATAAATCCTACATTTTATGTTGAAACCACCTGCAGTTAGCTTTGCCACAAGCCAACATAAATTGCAGTTCTAGCTAAATCAAAAGAAAGGTGACTAATTTATGCGAGGTTACATCTGGAGTGAGCCAAAGACCTGGGCATAAAACTCTGTCCCCTTTATTCATGATCCTGTACACTCCCCCAATAATATCATAAAGGTTCTGAATCCAACTGGCAATAAAACCATAATGTGAACATATACAATTAAATATATCATCAGAACAGTCACATATTCCTCACCTTGCATAATACATGGCAACCGTGAATACCATTAGAAGTGAGATCCAATCCCCAAAGGCCAAGGAAGTTGGAGCCTCAGCTCTAGGGTTGGAAAATGCCCTACTGAGGGCTAACTTTCGTTACCTGGGTCAGGTTAGATTGTTAAAAGCTCCACACTGCTTGTCTGGTGATCCTCTTAATATAAAATTAAAATAGAAGCTGTAGTCAACATATATATGTGCCAGTGGCTCTTTAAACGTTAAGCTCCTTTGTTAGGGGGAAAAAAGTCTCAAAATTAATAAGTGTGACTGTTAAAAATCTTGAAGGCGATTCTTTGAACACTCAGAACCTTAAAGTTTCTCTTCTTTTGTGTTTACTTCTCAGAAGCTTCCAGCTGCTGTTCCTGAATCAGAGAACTTCCAAAAGGTCTGCTTTGGCTCCCTCCTTCCTCTTATTTTATATCAATAGTAAAGATTTGCCTATATAAATATGATAAATCCTTCATTCCTTTCCTCTGTGTTTTTACTTTAATGAGAAAGGAAGATTGGAGACTAGGAATTATACAGTAGCTTCTGTTATTTTCTCACTGAAAGAAAATCTTCAGAAAAATCACAAAATTTCTACATGTTTTCATATATAATTCCTCATTTCGGGGGGTGGGGAAGCTTGGCATATACTACTATCACCCTTTGTTCTATTTACTAAAAAGAAAAAACATTTAAAGATCCTTATTCTCATAATTTTCTCTCTAATGTTTCATTGTAGAAAGTCTTAATGCAATCCATATTAAAATGCTTTTAGGCCAGTCGTGGTGACTCACATATACAAGGCCAACACTTTGGAGGCTGAGGTGGGAGGATCGCTTGAGCAAAGGAGTTTGAAGTTGCAATAAGCTACGATTGCACCTCTAGACTCCAGCCTGGGCAACAGAGTGAGATCCTGTCTCAGAAAGATAAATAAAATGAAATAAAAATGCTTTAGGAGGAAAGTAAGAAAAATAAGTTAATATAGTATATGTAGGACCACATACATCTTAAAAAATCTGAATTCACCAAATTGATATTGACCCAGGTGACAGGAATCTCAGTTACCAAAAATATCTTCTATATCCCAAACCTTAAATTCTTAGTCTCCATTGTCACCTGTCACAGTGTTTTACAAATCTTTACACCTTTTTTCTAAAATATGAAACAAAACTTCCATTTTGAGAGAGACTCTCCAAACCCACAGACAGTAATCCAGGACTCTCTGGTTCAGAGAGTTCATGGCCTCCTGACACAGTCCCCAGGATCAGTCCTCTCCTGCTCTAGAGCCACTGTTGGCATTCACACTTATGTTACTACTAAACACATAGGGCTTTCTGTGGCCCAGTGATGACTACTGTACTCCTGAGTTGTTTCTCCAAGTCTCCTTGCTACCAGTCAAATCCAGCACAAGAACCATGAAAGGGAAATCCCTGTGCATGTGTATGGCTGCCCCAAGTCCCAGGGTACTCATCCTTTTTTCTACTATAATTGGTTGAGCTCTCACACTATGTTTCTACATTGGGCCCTATTTCTAGGTTCTCACTAGTTTCGCTCATGAGACCTCAGTCCCTGTTGAGGGACTGGACCCCCATTTTGGGTTGATGATTGGGAATCCATGTGCCCCTGCTCCTACAGGGCCTGGAGACTAAACTGCTACCAAGTAACCTCCCTGGAACCCTAAGGAGTGAATAAATTTTCTAAATGCTGAATATCTCCCCTTGAAGTTCTGCTACCTGAGACTCTTGTTATTACTTAATATCACTACTAACAAAAATATTATAGACTATCTAGGAATTACTATAATGAGTGAATTCATATGTAAGATACAGTACCCTTCTCTGACTCCTTCACCTGCTTCTGCATAGTCTAGACTATACAATCCTTGAAATAAGAAACTATGACCTTCATTGTTTCACACTGCAAAGCCTAGCACTATTAGTACTGTGGTTCAAGGCATAAATGAATGAATTCCCCCATGTGATAGGTTAAATCATGGCTCTCCAAAGATGTCCATAACTTAATCCCATGACCCTGTGAATATATTACATTGCATGGTAAAGGGACTTTGCAGACATAATGAAGTTTATGAACTTTAGGAAGAGTAACCTGAATTATCCAGGTTGGCCCAATCTAATCACATAAAAAAGCAGAAAACTTCCTTTGACTGGAGCCACATAGATACAGTAGAAGGCAGAAGAGGAACAACAGGAACGACCACAGAAGTTAGATTTCAAATGTGAGAAGGCTGTGCTGTAAAAGGTCATATATATGAACTAAGGAGAGGCCCCTAAGGGTAAAGGGTGCCCTGCTACTGACAGCAAGGAAATGGAGATTTCAATCCTACATCCTCAAGTAAACAATTTGGCCAAAAATACAAATGAGTGTGAAAGCTGATTCCTCTCCAGAGCCTCCCATAAGGAATGCAGCCTTGCTGACACCTTGATTTTAGCCTGGCGAGACCTATGTTAGACCTCTGGTCTATAGGAACTGTGCGCTTAAGCGTGTGGGGTTTTTTTACAGCAGCCATAGAAAACTAATATACCCAATTTCTGGTTATCTCTGTGGCAGTCTCCTAGTTTGGGTTATGTCTTAAATCTGTTCTTTTTCGTATCTTCTTAGACAGCATGCCTAGGAGGAATAATTGCTAGAGGAACCAAAGAATTTCCCATTGTAGGCTAATTTCATACAAAATGTTTCTTTCCTTTGAAAACCTTCTTCACAAATTAAAACTTGAATTTTCTAATTACAACAAACATATACAACATTTCAGTCCTTGATGCTTTTATTCCAGAAGCTGTCAAAGCTTAAAAGTACATTATATCTGCCTGGAGGGCTTGTTAATACACACATTCCTGGGCCCTAGTTCCAGAGTTTCTGATTCCATGAAGTCTGATATAGATCCAGCGAGTTTGCATTTCTAACAAGTTCCCACGTGGTGCCAATGCCTCTGGTTAGCTGAACATCCTTTGAAAACTATTATTTAGTAAAGTCAAATAATTATTTTGTTCATAAAATATTAATATCTTTTATTCCTGCTCATTTTTTACCTATTTCCATATTAACATTTATCTGGGTATGTGCCCTTATATTAAGAGAGTAGGAAAAAAGCAAAATAGATGATTGATTTCAGTAAATTTTTCTGATGGTAATGTAAGTTATTGAAATTGAAATTATTTGGAGATTACCTATGTCAACATTTCTCAATAGAAGTACTCTTGGTATTTGCAGTGAGACAATTCTTCATTGTGTCAAATTCTATTCTATATTCCTTGTACTGAGGAACCTACTACCTCTGACCTTTTCCCAGTAAATGCTCATAGAATTTCCCCCTCATAGTGGTAACCAACAATCTGGTACACATTCCCATATGTCCCTGTAGAGGGTGTGCAACACTAATTGAAAACTATAAATCTATTTTATTCAAGTTTCCATGCAATTCTTCCCTATATTAGTAAGGATTTTCAAATTTTACTCTCATGTTTTATTCATAAATACTGGTTATTCTAAATATTTTAATTAATAGAATATATTACTGAATGAAGTCCCCGAGGCCACAGTCAAGAAGGAAAATGTAGCTGATACCATGAATTGGCTCACTCAGAAATGCAGTCTTTCAAGTGCGCAGAGGCTGCGAAGTAAAGGCCACGTTTTCCAGACTCCCTGAGGTATCCCTATATGGTTTAACGTCCACCAGTGAGATGTGCCATCATGACCTGGAATTGAGGGAGAGACATACAGGAAGAGGAACCGAGCAGAAAGCATCCATTTTATTTGTGCATATTAAAGTAATATTGATATGTTTTGGAGCCAGAAACTGTAGCAATAGTTTCCTAATTTACTAGCCAAGTTTCTGATTCCACCAGTTACCATCATTTCTGCGTTAGTGGACTCCTGAGTGGTCCAGTTCTACTCTATGTTTTTTGGATCCTTTCCTGGAAGCTGTATGACTTTAGGACTTACTGCTCAAGTTCAGCCTAGAGTCAACTTAATTTGCACTTCCCCAAATTCTATGAGCCATTTAATAGCCAAGAGTAAACCTTCTTATGTTCTAGCTAGCTGGAGTAGAGTCTGCCCTCTGCAACTGAACTCTCCTCAATATAGAATATAATTAGAACTAATTAATAGCCAAGAGAACACCTAGGAGTGTTTGTTTTTAAATCTAGAATCAGGATAACTTGAAAGATAATTATTCCCAAATCCATGCGTATAACAAAAAGTTACAATATGTATTCAATATTTTTTCTTGATAGAAAACTAGTGACAAGTAATGCAGACAAGAATAAACAAATTTGACTATCAGTGGGTTTGGTATTACAGACAAAATAGTTTTCAGCTTTGTAAATTCCCTTCTCTTCATTTTTCCTCTACTCCAAGCTGTCAAAGTGGAAGAAATCGTATCTTTAAAGAATGATCTGTTTGGGTTTTTCAGGCCTTTCGATCAAAATGCGTTTCTAAGTACAATTTAAAGAGTCCTCAGATAGAATTGACCACTTTTTATTAGTGCTCCACAGTATTTAGGAATATGGAAGAGAAAAGCTAGATTTCATGTCTGGATCAATAGGGACACTGAACTAAATCACTGAAAGTGAAGCTTGGTACCAGAGGTAACCATGACAAGTTAGCCAGCCCCACCTGCCTCAACCTAAAACAGGCACACATCCACAAATATACAGCCCTCAACCCTAGCCCTTGGAATGCAGAGAAATTCTGGTGAGGTTATTGGATATTCTAAATGTTTAACACTGGCTTGTCAACCGATTTTATGTGGTGTTTAATGGGCAGGGTTCCGCGAGGATGATATCTGTTTTTCTCTTATAAACCTAAATTCAAAATCTAATGGTGTCTTTTCCCATAGAGGGCCAGCACCAGAAAAGCATTACATTATATATATAATGTTTACCTTTGTTACTTTTACACTTTTTTTGATGTTCTTATTTTACTAGTGTTCTAAATTATTCATTTAAAATACATATATCGCCGGGCGCTGTGGCTCAAGCCTGTAATCCCAGCACTTTGGGAGGCCGAGACGGGCGGATCACGAGGTCAGGAGATCGAGACCATCCTGGCTAACACGGTGAAACCCCGTCTCTACTAAAAATACAAAAAACTAGCCGGGTGAGGTGGCGGGCGCCTGTAGTCCCAGCTACTCGGGAGGCTGAGGCAGGAGAATGGCGTGAACCCGGGAGGCGGAGCTTGCAGTGAGCTGAGATCCGGCCACTGCACTCCAGCCTGGGCGACAGAGCGAGACTCCGTCTCAAAAATAAATAAATAAATAAATAAAAAATAAAAAATAAAATACATATATCTCTTGGTTTCTAATTGTCCCTTTTCTTATTTTTATACATACTGTGCACACAGTGTACACACACAGATGTGCACGTGGGAAACTTGTGTGTAGCTGATGACTAAAGGTTTGGGGCTTAGGAAGTAGTACATTGCTGCAACACAACTCAACTGAATATAAAATATTTCTTTAGTTCCAAATAATTAGATATTTACTTAAAATATCTAATTTCTTTAGTTATTTATTTAAAATATCTAATCTCTTTAGTTATTTCCAAACTCACGCTTTTGTCCAGCATTCTATTCAGCTTCCCTGTTGACTCTTCTCGTTGCCTTTTTTTTTTCCCTTCCTCTTTTCTTCGGTATTCCTTCCCTTTCTTCTCTGCCTCACTCAGGGGCAAAACAAGCAAACAAACAATCAAATCAAAACAATCTTCCATTTTCATATATACTCAGTTCTCTTTGGCCCCTACCTCCAAATTCTGCAGACTTTTTGCATATTCTGAGAATTTATCTCAGAATTCCAAGATCTCCATCTTATATTCTTTGATAATCTGAGTCGGGGGATTAAGGAGGGTCAGGGGAGGAGTGGGAGGATTAGAGGATTAGAGGAGGATTTCATAGTTTCCAGTTACATAAAGCTTTGTCTCTCAGTTATTCATTTTGGAATAATGTAAATAAATTTTAATTGGTGAGATAGCAGACATTTCAAATTAGAGTGAGAGAAAATATATAGCTATAGGCTTTATAATACAGGAAGCACGACAGTAACTTTAGCTGGTATTGGTAAAGTGATTTCTTACATCATGTATCTTCCTACAAGCAGCTCAATCAAATCCTCATCTCTCCCTATGTAAATGCTTTCAATACATGTTTTGCGTACCAAGGAATTTCTAAAGGGGTATTCACTCTTTAATTTTTTATTCTAAGGCTCTAATGCTATTTATTTTCTTTATAAGGTTTGATTTTATTCTACTTTTTTCCTTTGGTTTAATCGATTGCTCTTCTGCAATCTCTCATGACTTACATTGTTGCCAAAATACTTTTCTATTTTCTAATCACACAGCTTGCCGGTATGTCATTCTTCCTCACTTCGGTAACCCATTGCGGGGATCCTCACAGATAATGAACATGAACCTAATAGACATGCTCCTCAAGTCTGGTAATGAGAAGGAAAAAAAATCAAACTATCTCATTCATGAGTAGAAATTAGGAACTGTGAATTTCCTCATTTGTCTCATTTAATAAGGTGATTCACATGCCAGCACTTTTAAAACTGTAAAATGCTATGTAAATGTTGGTTACTATTTACAATAATAATAATAACCATCACCACCACTACCATCAAACACTTTCTCTTCCCATAATTGTACGCTTTGGAAGTTGATTCAGATCATAAATGTCATAACTGTGATTTTATCCACTAAAAGCTAGTAGGAAGGGAGCCTAATTAAAACCTAGTTTTGCTGGGAAAACATAGTAGAAAAGGCATCTGTAGATGATAGCGATTTAAAAGGATTTTCCAGATCTAGGATGATACGTCCTGTATGAAGACGTAAATGTAAACAAATCATAATACAGCTATTCAAAGAATGGGAAGATCTACTGCAGACTTATATTAAAAAGCCAACTGCCATAGTTCATTTTAACCAAGTCATTTCATGGAATTTAAAGTGACAGACACATTTGGCTTTTATTACATTTTCAGAAAAAAAAAAAAAAAAAACTATTATCTGTAAAGAGTAAAGCAGGGGAAAATTAATGAAGGTGGAAAGTTAGTGAGGATTTATCTCAAAAATGTTAATTTTTCCCCAAACCTAAAGATAACTGTCTGATACAGTCATCAGCAGGGGTTGGTAGGAAGGGCAGAAGGTTTGAGAGTGGAAGTTTGCCAAGAAACAGAGTGTCAGGAAGAAGAAGTATCAATGTATGCCACAGTCATCCATGTACTGGAAATACCCATAAGTCAAAGTGTCTGGCTAAGGACAGTGAAACTTTACTAAGGAGTAATCTCAGTCATCCTTTTTTTTGTGTGTGAGTTTTTCTTTTTTTTTTTTGGAGCCAAGGTCTTGCTCTGTTGCCTAGGCTGGAGTGCAGTGGCATGATCATAACTCACTGCAGCCTTGAATTCCTGGCCTCAAATCATCCTCCCACCTTGGCCTCCCAAAGTGCTGGGATTACAGGCATGAGCCCCAGTGCCTGGCCCTTGGTCATCTTTTATTTTCCTAAAACGAATCATCAAAAGTCTTCATAAAACATTTTTGTATTGTTTTGCAAAATAGAGTAGTTAATAATGTCTGTAGGAGAACTCAATATGTTTTCTAGAGACCCTTATAAGCTATTTCATCATTCCTTAATTCATTAATTCTCTAGTCAAGACTTTCTCTTATCTAAGGTATATGTATATAAGTAGTACAAAATACTATAGACAATGCAAAACAAAAACCATAGAAAACAAAAAACTAGTTGAAAGGAAGTATCTGCTCAATATTTCAGCTGTAATGTCTTCATGTCTCTGGATAGGCAGTTTATTGATTTTTCCTCCTCTTTTTTGATGATTTGACTGCTTGTTTTGTCAACATATAATTTCAGTTTCAGTCTGCATTTTAGGTACATGTGATGTCATGAAATCATTCTTTTTATTCCCCTCAGTCCTTAAATCCACTTTGAAATATCATGGATGCTGTTTAATATAATTATTCCTGATTTATACACTTACAGTATATCAGATTTTTGTAATCCACTCAAGTACAGATTCATCCAGTTCTGATTTCAATGCATAAAAAATTGTAAGATAAAAGATGAAGGCAATAAGAAATAAACATAGATCAAAGGAGAAAATCAAGAAAGGGCAGGTTCATAGATAAATGCACGAAGTAATCAAATTAACAAGGATTTTTATGATGGTGTAATTAATGAACTGCAATTTTACATTAGTCTCCAGCAAAAAGAAATATGGAGAAGGAGAAAAGGCAATTATGCATTAATGAAGACTATGATAATGTGGCAGCAGTATTAGATAGCAGTAATGGAATTAAATTTTATAAAGGAAAATTCCAGAAAGATAACAGATGAAACAACATAACAATATGTATGAATTGTTCTAAGAGAATTGTACATGCTAACTAACTACCATTTTGATATTACTTACAAAAAGTGTAAAGATAAAAGGGAATATTATCCTGACATAAATAAATTAGCCCTTTATTTGTGTAGATGCTAAAATGTTTAGGCTTTTTATTATTGGTTTAGTTTGTCTAATAAATATTTATCCCAAATTAACTCTGACAGAGATTTACATATGGCAAAACTAAAGGACCATAGGGATTAAATAAATTTCCAAAAGCATACATATCTGTTAAATAGAGCCAGAGCTTTATATCTGCACTCAGGCCCTCCCTTTCCTGATGCTAACTCCATTTCCTACATGACCACCTGACCTCAACCCTGGTGTGTTAACTTAAAACAATTTCCTTCGATTTACATTTTCTTTTTAATTGTGTTGAAGATGAATTTATTCTAACATTGTCAGATTTTCTGATGTTATACCATGTTGACAAAAATCACTTCCAAGTTCAATTTATTTGTTATTGGAAATGAAATAAATAGAGATTATTTACTTATCACTGTCTTTTGGCATTTATTTTTTTCTATTTCTAGAAGAGAGTAAGTTATCACTTTTTGAAAGACAAAAATTGTAACTTGGAGGAAGTCAGTGATGTGAAATTGGTTCTTTCAGTAGTATAGTAGTCATTCTTCACATACAGTCTAACAGTAAAGCTATTCATGCTTTTATAGTTTCTGTCTTTACAGATAAGAATTGTAATACAAAATGTGTTGTCTTTGTAGGGATTTCAAGGAAAAGATATTTACATTTGTAACATAAAAATATAGATGAATAAAGTATAAAAATGAGATATAGATAACTAAGCAGATGGGGGTCCCTCGCTGTTTTAATTATCAATAGCTTCCAAAATAAAATTGCATTTTCAAATGAGCTAATGATACAACTTCTATGTACAATTGTTTTCTTAAGATTTCATTCTAGGTGAAAAATGAGAAGATTCAAGAATGTGATGTATTTTTGTGAAAACATAGAAATTAGAATTGGAAGTGAATCTTTAATAAGTGATTAAGTATCTTTTATCACACAAATACTTTAACCTGAAGAGTTTATATTCTAAACTAGAAAGGTACTGGAAAATAAAAGCCATTATTTTCCTCACGTAAAGCATTTTACATCAAGGAGAAAAAAAATTTAACAATAGAGACCTGACTCTGAGGTGCTTACAATAAAATACCTTGATTGTCCAAAATGTTATTGTTGAAAGGAAGACATAGGTCAAAAGAAAGGATAATATTTGACCAAGTTATCCCTTTGCCTTTGTAACTAGCACTATCAGCATTTTAATTTCTTTATTAGTTGTCACATTAGGTTTTCTCCAAAAATGAATGACAATACATACAAGAGTATATAAAGCTTAATTATTTTAAAATGTAAAATGTCATACTCTAAAAGGGAATGAGGGAAGAAGAGAAGCAAAAATATAAATCCAGTATGAAATACAGTATTCAACAATCCTGCAACTTGGTAAATATTAATACATAAAGCAACACTGTCTATTCCCCAAGTGAATGTTTTATGTGAATATTGCTTTCAGGTTCTTCTCGGGCAAGAGAGTGAATGAGAGACTCAATTTGGACACTATGTGGGAATTGATTGCTTAATGCCTTTTAGAATCTCTTTGAAAATGAATTGGTCAATAAAATTCCCCTTTGTTTATTAGGGAGCAGGATGGCAGTCAGGCCTTTAGGCAAAAACAATAACAGATGGTGAGAAAGAAACAATTCCTTTTCTCTCCACCTTAAGGAAGACTTACATTTGAAAGGTAAGAAAAAAAATAAGGTCTCTTGATTTTAATAGTTTCCATACCAGGAGAAGCTGGTGTTAAAGACCTTTCCAAATGTTACAGGTGTTTGCATTCAAATGCGATCACACAGCTGCTGGCTGCCACAGAATGGAAGTCATCCTCAGAAGCAATGTGTCGCAGACTTTCCCTAAATCCCCAAGCCGAACATCAGCTGTGGCTAAGCTTTTACATTTTTCTTCCTGGAAAGGAAAATCCCTTGGCTCATGCCCATGATTATCACTTTGTTACTTAAGTCAATTTCAAGTAAAACTGGAAAAAATAAACATCGTCAGAAATTACATTACTGTGAATAAGGCTTGTCCTACTGGATACAAAGAGATAAACAGTGCCAGATCAGGCCTATTTCCACTGGCTTAATCTCCAGAGAATTTGGGGCCTCCAAGTCCACTCGAATAGTTCTGCCCAAGAGCAACCTAAGGGAAATCCAATATCTGCCTTAATCCAGACAAGTTTTATGCTAAGTACTTCTTCAGCAAAAACACAATGCAGAAGAGACTATTAATTCCCATCTCTTGCTGATTCCAGAATAAAAAGCTGACTGCCTTCTCACTGCACTGATTCTTCCTCTGTATTTTTGCACATCTTCTATTTCTTGGACTGCTACTAGAAGAAAATATTTATTTCAAATTATATAAAATCTCCACCAATACATCTTGCAATCTATGTTGAAATATTTAAGTAGGGGAGAGACTGATCTTTTATTGGGTACGTTGCATGTACTTTTTGATTAATTCTAATAACAACCAGGTGGAGTATCTATTATTAGCTATATTTTTGGGAGGAGGGTTATTTTTGTACTCAAGGTCACAGAGTTGGAAAATGGGGAAAGCCAAATTTAAGGTCACTTTTTCTGACTACAAGGCCATGCTGTTTCCTACAATTTGGCTGCCAAAAAGTAATTCAGGGTAACGTTTCCCATAAGCATGGGATTATAAAAAACTTAATAACTGGAGAGAGACTGGGAAAGTGAATTTGTTGTGGAAATATGCTAAGATTGTGTTGATGAATTTAAATTCATACCATTTGTCAGGATTGTATGTACCAAAGAAAGTCATATCGCAAACAAAATTGTGTGTACTTGATAATCTCATAGCATTTACCAAAGAAAGTCATATCGCAAACAAAATTGTGTGTACTTGATAATCTCATAGCATTTACTGGAATAAAAGGCACTTAGTAGCTACTTAACGTACTATAAAAGGTATGACTTTGATGTTTTTAGTTGTATAATTAACATGCAAGGTGCCATTATTTTTTCTTTCATTTTACCCATTTATACATATTATCTGCTCAGGCTCACCACTTGTGTCCAACTCAGAAGTTCCTCTGTGTTCCTTCATATCTTCATTGCATGTACATCCACATGTTGGCATTTGATCTTCATTAAGAACTCTGAAGTAACTGCAAAACCTAGACTTTTGATGTCAATCCAATACCTGCTAGTTTTAGAAGAAGACTGTAGGTATTGGCTTGACTTCTCCAGTTCCTGGTTCAGAATAGATAGTCACTACATATTTGTGGAATAGTTTATGAGTTAGAGGTGCCTAACCTCTATCAGATTGCAAGGCAAGGGGAGATTAGTTCATTCAAAACTTAAAAGATTGTTTTTTCTCCCATCCAGTCAGATAATTGTGTTAGAGAAAATTATTTGTGTACACTACTCTTATTTCACCACTGTTGAAACAGAAAGGGAAAAAATCAGGGGAAAGAGAAGATATAATTAAACCGCTATCTAAAAATGGAGAGGCAATATTTTGTGGAAACCCACCAAATGATGAACAGTGGTCAGTAGAACAAAGCAATATTTGGAATTTTGAAGGCAAATAACTTCTGTGTACTTTTATAATGGCTATATAATTGTTTTATACTTTTTCTATAATATAAATTTAAAATTTGTAATGTTCAAAGTAATATTTGTATATTATAAAACGATTAGTTTACCACTCAAGGAGTTCCTCAGAGTTCTGGCAACCAAAAGACAGAAGCACCTATAAGATAGGCATTTTGGAGGAGGGACATCAAACTGCACAGTAACATTTTTCAAATATTTCCCATATAGAAGTATATCCAAAAAAAGATTTATAGAATTCTTTTGGTGCTAGTGATACAGACCGGAGATCGGTGAATACTGGGTAGAAGAAGGCGGTTCCCTGGCAAAGGTCCTACCATCAAGCCTGAAGACCTGCAGTCCTAAATGAGAACAGACATTTCTGTTTTCACACCCAAAAATCTCCCTTTTGGTCTGCCATGCACCCTATCCTGCCCTCATATAAATCTCAAATCCCAAGGGCCAAATGCGACCTGCAAGCAAGGAGACGAGGAGAAAAGCAGACCAGCAAACCAGCAATGGTAGAATGACATGGCAGAGAAAGAGAGAAGAAGAAGGATGTCTGTACTCCGAGGGGAGTTTGGCCAGGGACAGTCAGAGAAGAGTCCAGCCACTGGGCGGCCTGACTCCAGGAGAAGAACACCTTCCCACTCCATTCCCTCTTCTGGCTCCTCATCCATCTCGCTGAAAGTCATCTGCATCACTCAATAAAACATTGCACTCATCCTTCAAGCCCGCATGTGATCTGATTCTTTTGGGACCCTGGGCACGAGCTTGAGATACAGAAGGCTGTCACACTGGGGCCCTGCCCTTGTGATAAGACAGAGGGTCCATTGATCTGACTAACACACAAGCCGTCTGCAGATGGCAAAGCTAAAGGAGCACACTGTAACATATTCCCACTTGGGCTTCGGAAGTCGCAGACACACATCCTTAGATGACTCTGTGGGGCTGAAGCCCAAAAGCACTCCTCCTGGTTTCCTGCACCTGCCTGTCTGTGTGCTCACCCTCCTTTAAGGGGTTTGAGCTGTCGGGTGACCAAACAGCTGAGCCACACCCCTGTTATATGTCCTACAAGGGGAATCAGGGAAGCCTTCTGTCTCACTACTATTTTAAACCGGTTATGGAGGTAATTTTTCATTAAAATGTTATTCTCGCCTTTTTAAATATTTAATAAATTCTAATTCTCTTGCAGATATAAAGATCATCTAGATTATCCAGTTTGTGAATATTTAATAAAATAATAACATTTAAATAATATATAATAAATATAAAACCTGAGTATGATATTTCTTTCTTCTTTTCCTTTTTTTTGGGGGGGGGTTGGTGGGGGGATTGAGCCCTGCTCTTTTACCCAGATTGGAGTATAGTGGCACAATCTTGTCTCACTGCAGCCTCCAGCTCCCAGGTTCCAGTGATTCTCCTGCATCAGCCTCCCAGGTAGCTGGGTTTACAGGCACACGCTACCACGCCCAGCTAATTTTTGTATTTTTAGTAGAGATGGGGTTTCACCATGTTGGCCAGGCTGGTCATGAACCCCTGACCTCAGGTGATCTGCCCTCCTTGGCTTTCCAAAATGCTAGGATTACAGGCATAAGCCACCACACCCGACCTGAGTGTGTTATTTCTAAAAACATTTTGTAGTTCATAAATTACAATTATTTCTAAATTTGCCTGTTCAACATTTGATAAATCTTTCTTAGAAATTAACAGATTGTCTTAAGATGCTGTGTCAAATTATTTGTTATATAATTATGGCAAAGGCAGTAGATAGTGATAGTCAAGAGCCCAGATTCTGTAGCAAATGACCAGGGTTCAAATCTTGGTTCTGACAGTTACTTGGGTGACCTTGGTCAAGTTACTTGACATCTCTGTCTTGGTTTACTCATCTGTAAATGGTAATAATAAAGCACTTCTGATATAGAGTTATTGGAATATTCAATAAAAGAATATATGTAAAGCATTTGGAACAATGCCTGGCAAGAATAACAGCCAACACTTTGAGAGTGATTGCTATGTGCCTGGCACTTCAGTGTTAGCTATTATTATCATTATTTATTTATTCAAAAGAAAATGATGACACTGTGATCATTTACTTGTCAATAACCACTGGCAGTAGTGTATTAAATGGTGGTAGAGCAATCAGGCACCCATGAGATTACAAGTAATAACATAATAATGTCTTTTTCTGATAAGAAATGCTTAGTTGAAGGTATGTGATTATTAGTCATTAAATCGCTTTGCCTGTGCTTTGGTTCTAATTTACCTTATCTCATAAGAACATGTAATGAATCATACAAGGAATTTCTGTTAAAAAATAATCTCACAGTTGTATGAGATTGGAGGAGACTTTTAGATGGTAGGTCAGTGGTCTTGCATTTAGTTGAGCAAAAGCAATTTTGCTTCCATTTCAGGACCAGCATTTTGCTCCTCATTATGGTAAGTAATGTAGCACTTTTCTGAATTCTATTTTAACATTAGGATTGGGATTACTATCTCATTAATTTTCACAGTCTCTGCAAGAGAGTCAGTACAATCATCTTTAGTAATGAGGCACCTGTATGGTAAAAAGTCTTAGTAATTTGTCCATTGTTTCAAATCAAAGAGGGAAGTGGAGACTTTTAAATTCTAGCAAGGTGTTTATGTTATTAATATTTTCACTTTACAACTATTACAAATTAATAATATTTTTCTTCTTGGAAACCTAGTGTAAATATATTTGTAGGTCATCAATAAAAAATGAGAAATCAATTAAAAATGTTACCTTGTTCAGACTCTGTTCGTTAAATTGTTCTCTCATTTTCATTGCAGGACGTTTGATTGTGACTGATCATGCCATTTGTCAGTATGTACATATGTGTGTATGTATGTATCTATCAATCAACCAATTATTATAGTAGTAATACATTAATTTCATATTACCCAAAATTATAAGCCTGAATGTGTTGAAAACTTGAATTTAAAATTACATGTTTTTACAAAACTTTTTATTTCTTTTTACCTTTTCCAAAAGCAAACACTGTTTTTGGCTTCTCTCTCTTTGCTTATTTCCATATTTCAAGTCATCTCGAAACTATTCCGTGCTGGAATTTTCAAAATAATTTCATGTTGAAATTTCTGCCTTAATATCTCTTGTATAAAACTACCTCCTGTCCTAATGTATCATGTCAAAAACAATAAGGATTTTTCAGTTTTCCCTTCACAAACTGTGTTTTCCTTTCATATGCAGAAATATATTACTAGGTAATTATTTTGTCTGCATGTTCATCATCAGCAAAGGCTTCAGGTGGATGGATTATAAAATAGGGAATATTTTTGAAGGGCCCTTGATTAAGATTACCAGCAAGGCTTAGAGGTTCTGTAGCTGCATATGAAGCCAAGGACAAGGATATAAATGCATTATCATGAGCATCCTGATGGATCAATGAGGTGTGGATAAGTAGAACAACACGTTTTTATCTTTCTTTTGCCATTCTACCCTCCCCCAGCCATTCAGAAGCTGAATATGATTGAGTAAAGGAAGAACACAAAGCACAATGTTCTACTTAATTTATAGAGGATTTCCCCAGGTCATGGAATTATAGCTTTCTTGTTTTTTCACATGAACCTTTAAGAGCTATCTGACATACTTGGATTTGTATTAAGACTTCCAGATCACCCATCAAGGATTTTTCTTAAGTACAGCTTCTGTTATTTACTGCTACGCTAATGAGAGAATAAGGACTCTGCTTTGTTCATATTTTATAGGCCCATCCCTGCCATTCAAAGAGGTTTTTCATGATGGTAATGACACACATTCTCTTGTCTGTGGGTTTCCTGCTTGTACTACCTATCAGCTGTGTGCATCCCTTCCTTTAAAATAACCATGTTATTTTTAAAGGTGCTGAAAACGCATCAACCTACTTGACCCAAACTTATTAACACAAGAGTGCCATTCAATGAAGAACCAAGAATTTAATAATAAAGGAAGATAGAAAACAAAACACTACTACTTTATTGTCCATATGTATTTATGAGCATCACTGTATATGAATGAGAGAAGGTAGTGGTCATGCTTTCCTGTTGATAAAACAAGAGAAAAGGTCCAAAGGTCCTTACCTCCTCCATGTCTCCTGCATGAACTTTCCTCCTGTTTCACCAAATGGGGGGTGAGGAAATGAAAATCAGAATAACATACCCTTGCTGTGTGCAACTTACTTTGTTTTTTTAAATTTTATTTTACGTAAATCATAAAGTTCTACTTTTTAAAGTTAAATGTAAATTCTATCATATAAATTGTTGTTTATTGTGGTATGTAACTCAGAGACATGTTTTGAAACATACTTATTAATTCTGTCCTTCTAGATTTTCTTTTTGTTTTAATAGCCATACAAATTGCTCCTTTTTGTTTAGCCTAGAATCTGAGCATGAAATATAAATGTTTGTTAAATTCTTTTTTTATTATTATTATACTTTAAGTTCAGAGATACATGTGCAGAACGTGCAGGTTTTTTACACAGGTATACACGTGCCATGGTGGTTTGTTGCACCCATCAACCCATCATCTACATTATGTATTTCTCCTAATACTATCTCTCCCCTAGCCTTCCATGCCCAAAAAGGCCCTGCTGTGTGATGTACCCCTCCCTGTGTCCATGTGTTCTCATGGTTCAACTCCCTCTTATGAGTGAGAACATGTGGTGCTTAGTTTTCTGTTCCTGTGTTAGTGTATTGAGAATGATGGTTTCCACCTTCATCCGTGTTCCTGCAAAGGACATGAACTCATCCTTTTTTATGGCTGCATAGTATTCCATGGTGTATATGTGCCACATTTTCTTTATCCAGTCTATCATTGATGGGCATTTGGGTTGATTCCAAGTCTTTGCTCTTGTGAACAGTGCTGCAATAAACATACATATCCATGTGACTTTATAATAGAATGATTTATAATCCTTTGGGTATATACCCAGTAACGGGATTGCTGGGTCAAATGGTATTTCTGGTTCTAGATCCTTGAGGAATCACCACACTGTCTTCTACATTGGTTGAACTAATCTATACTCCCACCAACCATGTAAAAGCATTCCTGCTTTTCCACATCCTCTTCAGCATCTATTGTTTCTTACTTTTAATGATCACTTTTCCAACTGGCATAAGGTGGTATCTCATTGTGATTTTGATTTGCATTTCTCTAATTACCAGTGATGATGAACTTTTTTTCATATGTTTTTTGGCACATAAATGTTTTCTTTTGAGAAGTGTCTGTGCATATACTTTGCCCACTTTTTGTTTTTGTTTTTGTTTTTTAATTTGTTTAAGTTCCTTGTAGATTCTGGATATTAGCCCTTTGTCAGATGGATAGATTGCAAAAATTTTCTCTTATTCCATAGGATGCCTGTTCACTCTGATGATAGTTTCTTTTGCTGTGCAGAAGCTCTTTAGTTTAATTAGATCCCATTTGTCAACTTTGGCTTTTGTTGCCATTCCTTTTGGTGTTTTAGTCATGAAGTCTTTACCCATGCCTATGTCCTGAATGTTATTGCCTAGGTTATCTTCTAGAGTTTTTATGTTTTTAAGTCTCATGTTAAGTCTTTAATCCATCTTGAGTTAGTTTTTGTAAAATATGTAAGGAAGGGGTCCAGTTTCAATTTTCAGTTTCAGTTTTTCAGTTTTCTGCCTATGGCTAGACAGTTTCCCAACACCATTTATTAAATAGGGAATCCTTTCCCCATTACTTGTTTTTGTGAGGGTTGTCAAAGATCAGATAGTTGTAGATGTGTGTCATTACTTCTGAGGCCTCTGGTCTTTTCCATTGTTCTACATATCTGTTTCAGTACTAGTACCATGCTGTTTTAATTACTGTAGCCTTGTAGTATAGTTTGAAGTCAGGTAGCATGATGCTTCCAGCTTTGTTCTTTATGCTTAGGATTGTCTTGGCTACACGGGTTGTTTTTTTGGTCCAATATGAAATTTAAGGTAGTTTTTTCAACACCCCTTTGGGCTAAAAACTCAATAAACTAGGTATTGATGGAACATATCTCAAAATAATAAGAGCTATTTATGACAAACTCACAGGCAATATCACACTGAATGGGTAAAAAACTGGAAGCATTCCCTTTGAAAACCAGTACAAGACAAGGATGCCCTTTCTCACCCCTCCTATTCAACTTCAACATAGTATTGGAAGTTCTGACCAGGGCAATCACGCAAGAGAAAGAAATAAAGGGTATTCAAATAGGAAAAGAGGAAGTAAAATTGTCTCTGTTTGCAGATTACATGATTGTATATTTAGAAAACCCCATTGTCTCAGCCCAAAATCTACTTAAGCTGATAAGCAACTTCAGCAGTCTCAGGATACAAAATCAATGTGCAAAAGTCACAAGCATTTCTATCCACCAGTAATAGACACAGAGCCAAATCACGAGTGAACTCCCATTCACAACTGCTACAAAGAGAATAAAATACCAAGGAATCCAACTTACAAGGGATGTGAAGGACTGCTTCAAGGAGAACTACAAACCACTGCTTAAGGAAATAAGAGAGGACACAAACAAATGGAAAAATATTCCATGCTCATGGATAGGAAGAATCAACGTTGTGAAAATGGCCATACTGCCATCAAGCTACCATTGACATTCAGAATTAGAAAAAACTATGTTTGTCAAATTCTTAGAAAAGAAAGCTCAGAAATTATAATCATGAAGACTTTGAATAAAAGGTACAGAAAATTATTTTAACCAACATGCTCTAGAATCAATTAGAATTATATATCTCATTAATTGTTTGGTAAAAGAAATATAGCCTAACAGTCACAAAGGAGATAATACTTTAGATTTTCACATTGACATATAATATATTTATTGACTGATGCAATAAACCTGATACAAAGCAAATTAGAAAATATAAATGATGCTGAACTGAAGATAAAACCCCAAGTCTTCAGGATTGAGCCCTTTTTTGTTTTGTGATACTGTGAGATATATATTTGATCTTCATGCTGTTTTCTGACATCCAGCTCCTAAAACCTTGGACAATCGGAGTAATGATTGTCTTTTGTATGATAATGAGAAGATTGGTGGCTGGGGACTCCTAGATAGCTTCAGGATGGGGATTGGTCACTAGAAAGACCAAGGTATGATTAGAGGGCTGAGACTTGCAGCCCTATCTCCCAGTCTCTGGGGAGGAGAGATGGATTGAAGATTAGGTTGATCACGAATGGCCAATGATTTGATTAATCCTGCCTATGTAACAAAGCTTCCATAAATACTCAAAAAACTGGGTTTCAGGAGCTTCTAGATAGAGTCATGGAGGGTAGTGTTCCTGGATAGGGCATGGAAGCTCTGTGCCCTTTCCCAGATGCCCAGTACATCGCCCCCTTTGGGGTGTCCATCTAGATCTTTGTAATATCCTTTATAATAAACTGGTAAACATAAGCAAACTGTTTCCCTGAGTTCTATACTGCTCTAGTAAATTACTCTAACTCAAGGAGGAGACTGTGGGAGCTCGAGTTTATAGCTGGTTGGTCATGACCAGCTATAGGCTAACACCTGGGGCTTGTGATTGGCATCTGAGGTGGGGGATGGTCTTGGGGGACTGAACCTTGGATCTGATGCTATTTCCAAGTAGGTGGTGTGAGAATTGAATTGAATTCGAAGACACCCAGTTTGTGTCTGCCAGGGAACTGAATGAAGTGTGGGAATCCCTCTGCCCCACATCTAGTCACACAGTATTGTGTTGAGTGACTGGGTGAGAGTGGGAACACACATTTTGGTTGGTTTTTCCTACATCTCAGAACAACCAACACTATATTTTATTTTCAATACACTTAGTGGAGAGCCCAGGTGCAGACCAACTATGTAATTATAAATAAAGTTCTATTGGAACAGAGCAGTGGCCATTAATTTATGTATTGTAGTTTTTGAACTAAAATAGTAGATGTAAATAGTTGTAGCAGAGACCACATGTCTGGCAAAGCTTTAAATATTTACTATTTGATATTTTTCAGGAAAAGTTTGTAGTCTATTTTTATTTTAAAAATTAGTCTTTCTCACATAAAAAGTGAGCAAGTCATGAATGGCTCAAATGCTGTAATAATTTTTCTCTTCTTATTTTTTTGGATAGTTTATGAAATTGGAAAACAATGCCATTTATTTTGGAAACATTCATGATACATTTGAAGAGTAATCTCAATAGGCAAAATATGAACTAAATTTTACAACCTTAGTAACCCAGATTGAGAGTGAGGAAGAGAAAGCATCTTAGTTCATCCATGCTGCCATAATAAACACCGTAAACTGGGTGGCTTAAAAACAGTAAACATTTATTTCCCACAGTTCAAGAGGCTGGGAGGTCCATGATCCTGGTGCCAGCAGATATGGCATCTGGTGAGGCATCTGGTGAGCCATTCCTCATAGACGGCTCCTTCTAGCTGTGACCTCATAAGGTGAAGAGGTAAGGCAGCTCTCTGAGACCTCGGTATAAGGACACTAATCCAATTCACGAGGGCTCTGCCCTCATGACCTAATCACCTCCCAAAGGCCTCAACTCTTAGTACTATCACATTGGGTGTTAGCTTTCCACATGTGAATTTTGAGGAGATACAAACCTTCAAACTATAGTAGGGAAGTTACTGAAAATTTATCCTTTTTACAATTGATACACACAACTAAATTGTATTCTATTGCTAAAGATAAAGACATAGAGTCTTAGCAAGGATATGTAACATAGAATGCTAAATACCACACAACTGATCAATGGCAGAGCCAGGTTTCAGACCCAGGTTTGTTTAATTCCAAAGCTTGGACCCTCATGCCTGCTTCATGTAACCTCTCACATCTAACATACGTATCCAAGGCAGCACAGTGCTTCCTGCTGGTGCCAAGTAGTTAGGTTTAGGTCCACAAAGTCAATTTATTATTCAAACCTTAGAATAGTAGAGGGTAGAAGACAAAGGGTCCTTCTTGTGGGTTTTTCCAGCATTTCTGTGAACCACCAAGGTAGGGACTTTGCCCTTTTGGAATAATTACAATGTAATTTCTACCCTTCCCAACCCTTCTTCCTTACTTCTCCAGAGACAAGGAGGGCCTGCTCCGCTCTTTCTAACTTTTCTTTTCCATATCAGCTCCTGTGCTGGAAGCTCAGGATCTTTTCCTGCTTCTTTCCTCAAGGGTGCCCTCTTGAGGGAAGCAGCATTTGTTCAACTGCTCAGAGTGTGACTGGAGGTATCAGTTTAACTGAGAAAAGGGAGTCCAAATAGCCATCCAAGGCTCTGTCAGCAATACGTGTGATATTTTTATCTCCATCTACACTTCCTAATTTGGAAGAAATTGGAATATAGTCTATCCACCCACTCAGACTCTAGAATCAAAGACATTACCAGATGATCAACATCTTTTTGTCACAGGAGTGCTATTCTCAGTTCTCATCTAACATTCTACTCTTTTAGAGGCACAGAATCTTGTGACTGCAATGGGGATCTTAGCAGTCCTCTAATTCAGGCTTCCCTGCAATGCATAATTCCATAAATAGCATCTTCTTGGTTTTGATTAGGGCATTTGTGCACGTTGCCCATGAAACTGCCACATAACAGAAAAGTGGGCACACATTTGCTCTGCTTATAAGGTCACAGTCCTCGAAGCTGTGCAAAAGTCTCACCATCCTAAGTGTGCAGCCTTCCAGCTCTACTATTAGAAATCAGCTATTAATCCCACTGGGGCAGTGAGAGCATCAGAGACAAGATTTCTTGTCTATAGTAGTCGTACTGTCTTTTGAAATCCCTGTTTTTTTCAAGGGATTTTTAAATTTCTGAAGCAAAAAGCTGAAAACAAAAACAGAAAGGAAATGAAGGAGTGGTAAAACCTAAAAGTCTACTGTGTCCCCTGGGAGTCTTTTCTGGCTCATGTGTCGCTCTGCTATTGGAAGGAGATGGGTAGATAAAGCAAAAGGTCTTCTGTGACCAGTATTGGTTTCTTGCCAGGGTCAGCTTCATGGGACTGTAACCTGTGCAGTGACATTTGATTTAATACTCAGCTGTCTCCATCTCAGAATTCTTAATCGTTTGTAAACAGGGGACTTCATGTATTCATTTTGTACTAGGTTCACAAATTAATGAAGCTGGTCCCAGTTCTTGTTAATGTGAACTTTTGTTCCATATTACATTTCCCATATAGCATGGAATATATATTTTTTGTTTGCTTTGCTTATTTGTTTTTAGAACAAGCAAATGACTTTTTAAATCTCTTACCAAAGGAAGTAGAGCAAACAATTAAATTACGCCAGCAATATATATGTTTCAGGTTTTGTGTTTATTTTACTTTATTTTATTTGCTTTTGGTTTATTATAATTTTAAATCTTTCAAAAATAAAGCAGTAACAGAAAAAAATAACTTTTCCACTGAATCTGGAGAAATACATCAGTAAGTAGAGAATATTTATTTTTCAAACTAAAAAGAGTAAAACCTCTGGAGTTAATGCTACATTTGTCCAAAAGTTGTCCTTAAAGTTAGGTTTCAGGTGGAAGCTGGTAAATTGAGGAGAGATAAGTAACTGCTTTTCTGAGGTTTAAGCACTTACCACATGCAGAGGTGGAGTAAATCATTTATAAGCTTTGTGACTTTGGGTAAATTAGTTAACCTCTCTGTGTCTCAATTTCCCTCAGTAAAATAGAGATAGCAGCAAAACTTTTCCTGTGGGAGTATTTAATAAATAATGAGCTATTACATGTAAAAAACTTAACATAACACTTGGCAAAAAGGAAGCACTTGATACTTTGAAATATAATTATTCCCAAATGCACCTAGTACATTCTCTTTTATATGTTAGGAGATAAAAGAAATATTAATTGAATTGTTAAATTTTTAAAAACTAAGAATATATCAAGATGCATCCAAGAAAAACTTTATACTGACAAACTGTATAAAGCAGGTTCTTCTCTACTTTATTTGTTGTATTAGTCTTTAAATAGTGACTCAGTAAACTGGGACCTTAGATGATTAACATTTTTTCCTTGCCTATAATGCCCTTAGATCTTCTTAAAAGAACGTATACATAAATTCCTAGATATCAGCCAATAATATTCTTCCTCTTTTAATAATTTCTATTGGTTTTTAAAATTTTAAAAATTTAGTAACCACTCTTCGACCAAAGTATTATTTTTAGATATCAAATTTATAAAGTTGACTTGTATATAAAATTACTAACTGAAATACGTTTGTGTGTGACCTTCATTACTCTGTGTAGAATAAGAACAACTTAAGACCATACACTGATGAGAAATATCAAATATCAAGACCCACTTAATAAACGGTGCTGGATAACTGGTTATCAGTGGACCTTTGTATGTGGGCATGGGATTTGTTGTAAAGGCTTTGAAAGCATGAAGCCTCCAAGGCAAATGAGCATAATAATCATAATCTCAATCATAAGCCTAATAACACAGGGGTGATTAAATACCACTCTCTGGGGAAGAAATAGATTGATTCTGTCTCATAAAGGGGGTAAAACACATTTCCCACAAATATGGCATAAAATATATGGCTAAAGTTGGGTTTCAAGTGGAGGCTGGTAAATTGAGGAGAGATAATTAACTGCGTCTCTGAGGTTTGAGCACTACCACATGCAGAGGTGGTTATAATAACCAAGCATCTAATTTGGTATTAGCACATTTTAGCTGCTGAATAGATGTGACCTCCCTTTTGTTTCCAATTTGCTAGCAACCACCTAGTTAGATTCTATCATCACACCTTCTGTCACCACTACCAACAATCCCCTTCCATTAACCTTACGGTACACTCCCATCTTTTAAATAGCAGACATCCATGAACCTGGAGCCTTCTGACTGATGGCTGCGGAAGAGGTCACCTGTACCTGCAGGCCTCCACTGTGTCTTTCTCTGCCCTCAGCCAGCTCCGTTTCTTTAATTATAAGCTATTTTAGTTCTTTTGGTTTCTTTCATAAATATTGCCTAGGAATGCTGCACTTCTTCTGCATGTGTGCAATGAACTCAGAAAGTCACTAAAGGCTGAAAATCATATTTATTCACACATTTATTACAAAATCCATTTTTACCCACATTTTTCTCATTTGACCATTGTTTAGGAAGAAACAATGTCATATCATCTCTTGTAAAAAATTTTTATCACACTGTAATTGTACTGTTTAATCATTAACACAAAATCATTCACATAGAAGCTAACAAGTAATTATTTCAGTGTAACAGGTTTAGTTTGCACCAAGGCAGATTAGAGCAGAAATAATATATTGATATTATCCACTGTCTTCAAAGATCAAGAAACTGGATAAACACAAATACCTCAAAATAATAAAAATAATATAACAGCTACCCAGGTAAATAAAGTATTCTATTTTTCAGCTCTTTCAGGTGACTTGGTTTATTCATTTGGTCCACACATCCTGAATGATCAAAAAGAAAACAGGTACAATAATAATTTTAAAAAATGTAATGATTAAAATGGTAAATGCATTTAGTTAATTGGTGCAGTCATCAATGTTTATGTTCTAGTTCTGCTTTATTTCAAGATGAATCATTTAGTGGAAACCCCCAGCAAATTCATACCTTAAGGAACCACAAGTTTATCTTCACTTCCTTATTACTAAAGGAGAAGTCAATTGCTGCACATTTGAAAATGTCTCTATAAGTCAGACTAGTATAAATTAAAATGCATGTATCACATTATATAACCAATTTAAAGTAGGGCATAGAAATATAAACCATGCTTTTTTGTTGTTGTTTTCTTTTGGTTTTGGTTTGTTTTGGGAAAGGAAGTAAACTAAGACCTAATGATGAGTGATTGGTTAGGATAGCTCCAACATATTTATTTTTTAAAATTAGAAGCACTGAGTCCTTATCTTATATCTCCTCCTTTAGACCTTGTTGCTCAATGTATATCCTATAATTTTATGTTAATTTTCACTGATACTGGTGAGGTTTTCAAGTAAAATGAAATATACCTAAGATTTTCAGATATGCATTCAGTAAACTGTGATACTATAACCCAGTTGAGTAAATGGAGAAAGAAGAAATAAAAAGGAAGAAAAGGAGAGGAGGACAAGGTAAAGGAAAACAAGTCATGACTCCAGAGAAGCATTGTTCTGAGACTGGTGCGGGTCAGCTAAGTAGGAAACAATGCAAGACAGATGTACTCAAGTGTGCACAGTCTGGTTCTTTGTAAGGTACTCAACATTCCTGATGATTCCATGTGAGCATAATCTCCCTCTCTCCGTTTCCTTTTTCTGCTTAACATTCCAGCTCCTAGATGTTAAACAGAGACAATGTTTTAAGACTGTGTGTAGTTTCCATTTTATTTAAAAAAGAAAGAGACGCAAAAGCATTAAAATACTATGGGCTGCAGGGCACTAGCTCTTTTTAAAAATTAATACTTATTAGTTATACTTAGAGGTTAACTAAAGCTATATATAAACATGTAAGTTTCAAGGCTATCAACAATTTTAATTCCTTAAGATGTTTAGAGTTGACAAAATGTTTGGTGTCATTAATAGTAACCCCAGTGGTCTTGCACTCACTAACATTGGAGGGAATCAAATTGGGGTTACCCTAGGAAAAGACTTTTCTTCGGGAAAAAATAACTCCTTATGAACAGAAATAGCTTTTGCTTCTTTTCTCTAGAGCCTTGTCTCTCCTCATACTATAATCACATTTAATTATCTTTGCTTGAGTATTTAAAAAATAGCAGAACCTAAGCCTTGAATGAACTCTTTACTTACATTCTTATTACAATTTTTCTGTATTTGAAGTTAAAATAACATATTTTTTAAAAGTAAGTCCAAAGTGTCTTGATTTAAACAATTCAGTAATAAAATATTAGTTGTGGCTCTTATTCCATATATGCCAATTTGGAAAACCAGTATAAATTATCAATCATCTTGACCTACCCCATTATAATTTTTTAAAAGCTGATATAGCATGTAAACTTACATTTCTGAGTTTTTGTTTGGTTTTGGTACATATCAAGTGTACAGTGACTTGTACAAAATTTTTTAAATTTATGCTGCTGGAGACGGATATTAGCATATGAGCCTATGACTTCTGCTTTTTAACAGTACTTTTCCATTTTAAAAGCATAACCTTTAGATGTGTGCAGACACCACATATCTGCAATTATATAATTACTTGATGCATATGCATAATGTTGAAATTACAGATGCTCCTCTATGCTCATTTAGCTGAGAGTGTGAAAAACACCATGGTTCCATCAGTTCATTGAAAGTAGCCAGAAGATTAAAATGTTCACAAGTGTTCTTAAGTCATTAGCCAAAATGGTCAATGGACTAATTTTTATTGCTTCAGTCCAACTCACTTTATTTAAAAATGTTCCCTCAGAAACATTTTAATTTCTGCCCAAATAAAGTAGATATTCAGTGTATGTGTTCATATTAACCTTAGACTAAAGCATAGATTAACAGTTAGAATTTTCGTTAAATAAATAAATGTTAGGTGACCATTTTTGTGTGTGTGTGTGTTAACTCTAGGTCCAGAATTGAATATCAAAAGCAGAAATACCAGACCAAAATATAATCAGAACAAAATAAGGGGTAGAACTTTCAGCCAAATTTTGCAGAGCAAAATAGATACATTAAATTGATGTTGTGGTTCAGTGACAGTAGTATTTGAGTGTATTTTCATTTTCATTTATACAAGAGATATTTAAGAGAGAATTTTAATATGGGATGTGGTGTTGGTGGTTTTTTAAATTTTTTCAGTTAGACTCAGTTCAAATAAGGTAAGATCTTACAGAACCAAATACGGCTTTTTTTTTTCCTTTTTCTTTTTCTTTTTAAATTTCCTTTTGGTAGGTTAGAAGAAACAAAGGATATGCATATGTGCCCTCTGCTGGCAAAGTGAAAATCATGGCCATTTTCTAGAGACAATAGAAACAAAATCCTGGAAGCAGAACAGCACATTGTATTCAAATATGTTTTACCTAAGAAGCAAAACAGATTTGAATTAAGTAAGTAAATGTCTTGAAAGGACTGAAGAAATGTTTGGTATTGTGGTTTATAGCAATACCAATTTACCTTATATAAGCTAAATGAAGTTATTGAAAAATTTGAACATTGTTTTATAGTCTTAAAATTGTTATATTAATTTGTTGAAAATAATGAAGCTGTAACATCTAGTTTGGTTAATTCCACTAAGGTTCTCAGAGACAAAATAAAGCTAGATTACTTTGTGAGAGTAATTCAAGCTTTCTAGGCCTCTAACAATAATTATAGTGCATTTGTCTCTCAATCTTGAGTACTGGATAATTTTTGTATTCCTAGAATAAAATATTGGTATTTTGAACTAAACTGCACTGCCCTAACATTTCCATCCTTTTAAAATGTTGGGCAATAATACTTGAAATGAATTTGTATAACCTCATCAAATTGAAGAAGCACGAAGATTTTTAAAAACAAAGGCTTCATAAAATTAATTTACCCCAGAAATTTTGTAAAAAATCAACAAATGTTTTCCAAACACGTGCAGGCAATAAATAAGAAATAAGGATATAGTCAATGCATTAGTGTCAACTCAGGAGAATGTGACAAATGGTGCCCTGAAGAGTTAATTTGGGGCCTGGTGTTTGTCTATCTTCTTATCAAGTGTCAGGATGATAAAACATAGAACATACTCTTTAAATCTGAAACTGGCTTTAAGGAGCCAAAGACTGATTCAGTCCCAACATGGAGAATGATGTTTTGGAGGTAAAAAGTACCCCAGGAGTTAATCTACCCAAACTTTCTTATTGTATAAATGAGGAAACTGAGGCCCAAAAAGATTAAATAAGGTCAAAAAGATTAGAGGAAACTACAGTTAAGTAAAAAATAAAATAAAATAAACAGAGACCAAATAAAGTTTAATTAAGACAAGTATGGTGCTATATATTAGAGAAGAAAAACAAAAATATCCCATAAGTCCAGCAGGAAAATGACTTAGGGGCATAGCTCATAACAAGTTGACCATGAATCACTAATATGAGGGGAAAGTATAACATTTTTATTAAAAATACATTAAAATACTGAAGAGAATTCAGAAAAGGCAGGAAAATGTATAGCAAAAAATATAATAGGTGTAAATAAGGGTTAGATAACTTATTCCTTATGCTACTACCAATTAATTGTAACTCGATCAGTTACTTAATCAATCTGTCAGTTTCTAAATATGTAAAGTAAATTGATCATTCACATGACTGTCTCCTATTGACTTTTAATGAACTACACAGTATTGACTGGCACACATACTGAAAGTGGGCTTCTTCTACATGTGAGGGGCACACACAATGATACATAAATGATTCTTAAAACTATATACTATAACTGTAGTTATAACTATATGACTTTACAAATTTGACAAATATTCACAAAACTAATTCGTGGGCTAGAAAGAACGCAAGGATGTTGTGACGGTTAAGATTGAATGTCAACTTTATTGGATTGACAGATGCAAAGTGTTGTTCCTAGGTGTGCCTGTTGAGGCTGTTGCTAAAGGAGATTAACATTTGAGTCAGTGGGCCGGGAGAAGCAGACCCACCCTCAGTCTGGGTGGGCACCATCTAATCAGCTGCCAGCAATCCACCTGCCTAGGGTCTCCCAAAGTGCTAGGATTACAGGCATGTACTACTGTACCGGGCCTATTTTTTTTTCTTTTTTTTTGGTAAAATTAAGTTAATTTTATCAAACAGCCATATGTAAAGAAAACTATCATGGCCATTTGTGTTCAGACAGCTCTATGGTTATAATATACATCTTCTTGGTGGATAAATGTTCAAGGTATTGGAAAACTTTAGGACCAAAGTTCTGTAGATTTTGATCAACAGCATCAATTGTTTCTAAAACATCCTATATGTTCCTGCATTGTTCTACCATATTCCAGGTATGGTTTTTCAAACAGACACTTGATCACACTTTCCATCTAGTCTAGCTCTATCTTGGTCCACACATCCACCCTCTGCCCCCCAGTAGCTGAGCATTTCTCTATTCCACACATTTAGCATTGTAGGTGAGAGGACAAGCTCAAGATGATGTCACTGATTAACCCTGGTGGCACAGTGCCCACGATGCTACTAAGCTTTCAAACTGTAATTTGAGGGTCTATTTCACGGCAATTCAAGAAAATGTTCCCTCCTTTGAGAAGAAACAACATGGAATTCATATTGTAGTACACTTTCTTCCATAATGCTTTAACCACGTATGTACTAAATTATAAAATTATAATTCACCAGTCCTACAATGTACTTCTGCCACAGCATCTAGATTACCAGTGACTTTTTCCTGTACATTCTTGAGGCTTTCCTAGCAATATTTATGGGCTGAAGATAAGCACAAAATGGAGAGAAAGTCTAATTCACCTATTTAGATTAACTGCCTTACCTTGGCTTGATTTACAGTCTTATCAAGACCACACAAAATAGGGTCGTGACAATTTCCTAAAATGAATTTTGGCTGCTCTTGCCAGAAGAAGAAGGAAAAAATATTAGAAGGTCTACAAAAACCTAAATGTCTGCACCTTCAGCTTCTGGCTACTGAACTTGAATCAATTCATTTACTTTTTTCCCATTTGTCTCTTAGATGGTTTAAAACATCCACCTTCACAGTACACACACATCATTCTTTTCTAGAATTTTGTTATATCCTCTTTGTATCAAAGGGACTTGGGTACAAAGATTTCTCTAAATATCAAAGAATGGATTTATTTCAAGGATAAACCAGATAAAGTATTCTTCCCTCAAAATCAACACGCAACCAAGGATCTCTTCATATTTTTGAGTTAAGTGAATATAAACTGTTGCTCCTCAAGAGATATTCGTGTGTAACAAGAATAGCAGTAGTGAATTGCTATCGGCTAATGCAAATCTTCCATATAAGTGTGCATTTTTAATAACATCAGCATTAAACATAAAAATGAGACAGGATAGAAATCCTTCGATTGTGATTGATACTCGCAGAAAAAAAGACGAGAATAAAATATATTTTAAGTTTATTTTAAATAAGGGGACCTTCATCTTCAGGAAAAGCTGAGTGACAAAAATTAATATTAATTATAAGTAACTCTGGAGAGTGATCTGGACATCAGTTTACACACATCTGGAAGGAACTAAAGTCTAGTAATGAGAAATAACACATTTGTGAAGCATACAATCATATATAGGTTAATACTACTTTACTGCATTTGTCAGGTCAGCGCAAAGAAATTATGAATCCTCTTAGAGAACTGAGAAAAAGTGATTTCCTTTAAAATAGAAATTATTATTAATATGCTAATAATATGTGACTGACGAAATCTATAATTCTAATCATACATGGAGCAGTATAGGCTATATTTAGATGCTTACTTAGTAGTTATATATTAAAATAGAAGGAATTATTTTTAAACGTTTGTTTCCAAAACAAATGATGATTTCCACTCACATTTAATGTCAATGAAATCTTGAGTTTATTCATAATAATCTGTGTATGAAGTATACATAAAAAACACATTTCATTTCTGAGGTTAAAATAATTTATGTAATCTATTGCTTTTAGATCAAAATACACAACAAGAAAAATAATTTTAAGAATAATCTGCAATTTATCTTGAACAAATTTGAATACTGGTTAAAAAATATTTCAAACTTTATTAGAAGTTTAAAATATCAGATTTGAATTATTTCAAACAAAAGATACTGCTACAAAATTCAGTGTGAAAGACTATTGCTGGATTCATAAATGTAATGGAATTGCACTATTGAGTTACCTCATATTAAAATTATTAAGAATATAAACTCATTTTCACTTCTCATAAATTGCTTCTAAAGAAAAGAATGTATTTACAAAGCATTAAGGACCTGTGGACCTGCTTCTCCAAAAAATGTCCACTAGGTTTATGAGACAGGACAGTTTACCAGGCCAATGGTAATACATACAGAAATCTGACTGGCTGAAAAGTCTTAGGAAAATCACTCAACTTCTCTGGTCTCATATTTCTGATTGGCAGAGCACTAGGATTTCTAAAAGTTCTCTTTTAGCTGATATCTATAAAAGGAAGATGATGGGAGCATTGATATGGCAAATGCAGATCAGAGATATCTATAAATCATAAATGGAGGATAAGTAAACTTTGTAATGCTCTTCTTTATCCCTGATAACTCCTCTTGCTTTGAATTCTGCTGTCTAAGTTTAATATGGCTACTACTGCTTTCTTTTGGTTAGTGTTAACATAGTAAATTTTTCTCTGTTCAAAGTGAGTTCCTTGTAGACAACATATAGTTGAGTTTTATTTTTTGATACACTCTGACAATCTCTGTCTTTTAATTGGTGTATTTAGGCCACTGATATTTAAAACAAATATCTACCATATTTGTCACAGTTTTTAATTTGTTGCCCTTGTTCTTTGTTCCTATTTTTGTCTTCTGCTCCTTTCTGCCTTTTGTGGTTTGGGGTATTTTATATGATTTTATTTTCTTTCCATTCTTAGCATATCAGTTATACTTCTTTTTATCCCCCATTTCTTCCCTAGAACTTGCATCATACATTTACAACTAATTTAAGCCCACTTTCAAATAACGTTTTACCACTTAATGGGTAATGTGAGAACCATAAAATAACAAGACAATCCTAATTCTCCCTCTTGTATCCTTGTATCATTACTGGCATTCATTTCACTTACATATAAGTATACATATGCAGATGTACTAAAATACATTGCTACCATTATTATTTTGAACACACTGTCAGCTGTTATATAAATTAAGAACAAGAAAAATAAATTTTTATTTTACCTTCACTTATTCTGTCTTTGGTATTATTCCTTTCTTTATATAGATCTGAGTTTTTATCTGTATTATGTTTTTTCTCTCTAAGATACATTTCTTTTAACATGTCTTGTAAAGCAGATCTGCTAGAAAGACATTCCCTCAATTTTTTTGTCTGAGAAACTATTTCTCCGAGAAACTATTTCTCCTTCACTTCTAAAGGATAATTTTGCAGAGTATGGAATTCTAGGTTGGCTTCTTTCCTCAACACTTTAAATACTTTATTCCTCTTGTTGTTACTTGCATGGTTTCTGAAGATAAGTTGGATTAATTCTTATCTTTGTTCATCTATAGACGAGTCTATAGGTAAGATGTTTTATCCCTCTTTCAGGATGTTTTCTTTATTTTTGATTTTATGTAATTTGCAAATGATATGCCTAGGTTTTTGCAAATGATGTGCCTAGATTTTTTGTTTTGTTTTTCTTTTTTCTTCTTCTTCATTGTCCCACTTGGTGTCCTTTGAGCTTTCTGGACCTGTGGGTTGGTATCTGACATTAATTTGAAGGAAATTCTTGGTCATTACTGTTTCAAATATTTCATCTGTTCCTTTTTATTTTTCTTCTTCTTTTTCATCTTTGCTACCTTTGTTGCCTTTCAGCTTTGCAAATTTCTGCTGAGTTATACTTAAGGTCAGAGGTTCTTTTCTCGACTATGTCCGTTCTGCTGATAAGTTCACCAAAAGCATTTCTGTTACAGTACTTTTAATCTCCAGCATTTCATTTTTTGGTTATTTCTCAGGATTTATTTATTCTTGCTTACATTGCTCATCTGTTCTTTAATGCTATCTACTTTATTAATTAGAGCTTTTAACATATTAATCACAGTTATTTTAAATTCCTGGTCTGATCATTTCAACATCCCTGACATGTCTGGTTCTGGTGCTTGCTCTGTCATGTAAACCTATATTTTTTTGTCTTTGGTATGCCCTGTAATTTCCAGACATGATGTAGTAGGTAAAAAGAACTGTGCTAAATAGCCTTTAATAATGTGGTAGTGAGGTTTAGCGGGAGGGGAAGCTTTTTATCTGTTGTTAGGGTGGAGTGATAACTTCTAAGCCCCTTCCTTACGTGCAGAACCAGAAATCAGATGTCTGAAGAATTTTTTTTAGTATCTATTAGTTTGCTAGAGCTGCCATAACATAATACCACAAACTGGGTAGCTTTAACAAAAGACATTTATTTTCTCACAGTTCTGGAGGCTATAAGGCCAAGATCAAAGTGTCAGTAAGTTTGTTTTTTTCTGAAGCCTCTTGTTGACTTGCAGATGATGTCATCTTCTTGTGTCTTCACATAGTTGTCCTCATTCTGTGTGACCTGTGTCCAAATCTCCTTTTCTTATAAGGACACCATTCATATTGGAAAATGGCCCACCCATAAAAAAAAACCTCATTTTACCATAATTAGTTCTCTAAGGTCCTATCACCAAACACAGTTACATTCTGAAGTACTAGAGTTTAGGACTTCAGTATATCAATTTTAGGGGGAGGAAGGGACAAAACTCAGCCCATAACAAAGTGTATTTATAAGTAACATCTCTTCATAAATGAACTAGGGCAACAAACAATTAGAAGGCAATATGTTAGCCAGTTTTCCCAGCACCATTTATTAATTAGGGAATCCTTTCCCCATTTCTTGTTTTTGTCAGGTTTGTCAAAGACCAGATGGTTGTAGATGTGTGGTATTACTTCTGAGGGCTCTGATCTGTTTCATTGGTCGATATCTCTGTTTTGGTACAAGTACCATGCTGTTTCGGTTACTGTAGCCTTGTAATATACTTCGAAGTCAGGTAGTATGATGCCTCCAGCTTTGTTCTTTTGGCTTAGGATTGTCTTGGCAATGTGGGCTCTTTTTTGGTTCCATATGAAATTTAAAGCAGCTTTGTTTTTTCCAATTCTGTGAAGAAAGTCATTGGTAGCTTGATGGGGATGGCATTGAATCTATAAATTACCTTGAGCAGTATGGCCATTTTCATGATATTGATTCTTCCTATCCATGAGCATGGAATTTTCTTCCATTTGTCTGTGTCCTCTTTTATTTTGTTGAGGAGTGGTTTGTAGTTCTCCTTGAAGACGTCCTTCACATCAATTGTAAGTTGGATTCCTAGGTATTTTATCCTCTTTGAAGCAATTGTGAATGGGAGTTCACTCAGGATTTGGCTCTCTGTTTGTTGGCTATTGGTGTATAAGAATGCTTGTGATTTTTGCACATTGATTTTGTATCCTGAGACTTTGCTGAAGTTACTTATCAGCTTAAGGAGATTTTGGACTGAGATGATGGGGTTTTCTAAATATACAATCATGTCATCTGCAAACAGGGACAATTTGACTTCCTCTTTTCCTAATTGAACACCCTTTATTTCTTTCTCCTGCCTGATTGCCCTGGCCAGAACTTCCAACACTATGTTGAATAGGAGTGGTGAGAGAGGGCATCCCCGTCTTGTGCCAGTTTTCAAAGGGAATGCTTCCAGTTTTTGCCCATTCAGTATGATATTGGCTGTGGGTTTGTCATAAATACCTCTTATTATTTTGAGATACATCCCATCAATACCTAATTTATTGAGAGTTTTTAGCATGAAGGGCTGTTGAATTTTGTCAAAGGCCTTTTCTGCATCTATTGAGATAATCATGTGGTTTTTGTCATTTGTTCTGTTTATATGCTGGATTACATTTACTGATTTGCATATGTTGAACCAGCCTTGCATCCCAGGGATGAAACTCACTTGATCATGGTGGATAAGCTTTTGGATGTGCTGCTGGATTTGGTTTGCCAGTATTTTATTGAGAATTTTTGCATCGATATTCATCAGGGATATTGGTCTAAAATTCTCTTTTTTTGTTGTGTCGCTGCCAGACTTTGGTATCAGGATGATGTTGGCCTCATAAAATGAGTTAGGGAGGATTCCCTCTTTTTCTATTGATTGGAATAGTTTCAGAAGGAATGGTACCAGGTCCTCCTTGTACCTCTGGTAGATTCCAGCTGTGAATCCATCTGGTCCTGGACTTTTTTTGGTTGGTAGGCTATTAATTATTGCCTTAATTCCAGAGTCTGTTATTGGTCTATTCAGGGATTCAACTTCTTCCTGGTTTAGTCTTGGGAGGGTGTATTTGTCCAGGCATTTATTCATTTCTTCTAGATTTTCTAGTTTATTTGCATAGAGATGTTTATACTATTATCTGATGGTAGTTTGTATTTCTGTGGGATCGGTGGTGCTATTCCCTTTATCATTTTTTATTGCGTCTATTTGATTCTTCTCTCTTTTCTTCTTTATTAGTCTTGCTAGCAGTGTATAGATTTTGTTGATCTTTTCAGAAAACTAGCTCGTGGATTCATTGATTTTTTTGAAGGGTTTTTTATGTCTCTATCTCCTTTAGTTCTGCTCTGTTCTTAGTTATTTCTTGCCTTCTGCTAGCTTTTGAATGTGTTTGCTCTTGCTTCTCTAGTTCTTTTAATTGTGATGTTAGGATGTCAATTTTAAATCTTTCCTGCTTTCTGTTATGGGCACTTAGGGCTATAAAAATCCCTCTATACACTGCTTTAAATGTGTCCAAGAGATTCTGCTACATTGTGTTTGTTCTCATTGGTTTCAAAGAACATCTTTATTTCTGCCTTCATTTCGTTATGTGCCCAGAAGACTTGGAACCAACCCAAATGTCCATCAGTGATAGACTGGATTAAGAAAATGTGGTACATATACATCATGGAATACTCTACAGCCATAAATACTCTACAGCCTGCTCATTCAGGAGCAGGTTTTTCAGTTTCCATGTAGTTGAGTGGTTTTGAGTGACTTTCTTAATCCTGAGTTCTAGTTTGATTGCGCTATGGTCTGAGAGGCAGTTTGTTATAATTTGTGTTCTTTTATATTTGCTGAGGATTGCTTTACTTCCAACTATGTGGTCAATTTTGGGATAAGTGCGATGTGGTGCTGAGAAGAATGTATATTCTGTTGATTTGGGGTGGGGAGTTCTGTAGATGTCTATTGAGTCCCCTTGGTGCAGAGCTGAGTTCAATTCCTGGATATCCTTTTTAACTTTCTGTCTCATTGATCTGTCTAATGTTGACAGTGGGGTGTCAGCCACATGTAGAAAGCTGAAACTGGATCCCTTCCTTACACTTTATACAAAAATTAATTCAAGACAGATTAAAGACTTAAATGTTAGACCTAAAACCATAAAAACCCTAGAAGAAAACCTAGGCAATACCATTCAGGACACAGGCATGGGCAAAGACTTCATGACTAAAACACCAAAAGCAATGGCAACAAAAGCCAAAATTGACAAATGGCATCTAATTAAACTAAGGTGCTTCTGCACAGCAAAAGAAACTACCATTAGAGTGAACAGGCAACCTACAGAATGGGAGAACATTTTTGCAATCTATCCATCTGACGAAGGGCTAACATCCAGAATTCACAAAGAACTCAAACAAATTTACAAGAAAAAATCAAACAACCCCATCAAAAAGTGAGCATGGATTATGAAGAGACGCTTCTCAAAAGAAGACATTTATGCAGTCAACAGACACATGAAAAAATGCTCATCATCAATGGCCATCAGAGAAATGCAAATCAAAACCACAATGAGATACCATCTCACACCACTTAGAATGATGATCGTTAAAATGTCAGGAAGCAACAGGATGGAGAGGATGTGGAGAAATAGGAACACTTTTACACTGTTGGTGGGACTGTGAACTAGTTCAACCATTGTGGAAGACAGTGTGGCGATTCCAGGGATCTAGAACTAGAAATAACATCTGACCCAGCCATCCCATTACTGGGTATATACCCAAAGGATTATAAATCATGTTGCTATAAAACACATGCACACATATGTTTATTGTGGCACTATTCACAATAGCAAAGACTTGGAACCAACCCAAATGTCCATCAATGATAGACTGGATTAAGAAAATGTGGTACATATACATCATGGAATACTCTACAGCCATAAGAAAGGATGAGTTCATGTCCTTTGTAGGGACATGGATGAAGTTGGAAACCATCATTCTCAGCAAACTATCACAAGGACAAAAAACCAAACACTGCATGTTCTCACTCATAGGTGGGAATTGAACAATGAGAACACTTGGACACAGGAAGGAGGACATCACACACTGGGCCTGTCATGGGGTGGGGGAGGGGGGAGGGATAGCATTAGGAGATATACCTAATGAAAATGACGAGTTGATGGGTGCAGCACACCAACATGGGGACATGTGTACATATGTAACAAACCTGCATGTTGTGCACATGTACCCTAGAACTTAAAGTATGATAAAAAAAAAAAAGAAGGCAATATGTTGAATCTTTTTCACTAAATCATATGTCCTTAATTGATCTTGGAGACAGCTCAGTCCAACTGTCCATTGAACATGGAAGAAATACAGTCTTGGCACATGTAAGTGGTTTGTTCATATTCACTCTGCTGTGTCACTTCACAAAAGTGCTTAATATGTGTTTCATTTACTGATTGATTCAACATAATTTATTACACATCTACTAGGTTTTCAACACTGTGAAATGTGCTGTGAAGTCTGTAGCAAGTACAAGCAGAAATGGTCCAGTCTTCACGGAGCCTGCAGCCTAGCAGGGAGTCAAAGTATTACAAAATAATCATGCCAAAAATGTAAAACATAACTGTGATAAAGAATACAAGACAGGCCGGGCATAGTGGCTCATGCCTGTAATCCCAGCACTTTGGGAGGTCGACGCAGGTGGTCTCAGGCCACCTGCCTTGGCCTCAGGTGTCCTGAAGGTCTCCTGAACCCGAGGTCAGGAGTTGGAGACCAGCCTGGCCACCATAGTGAAATCTAGTCTCTATTAAAAATACAAAACAATTAGCTGAGTGTGGTGGCAGTTGCCTGTAATCCCAGGTACTTGGGAGGGTGAGGCAGAAGAACCACTTGAACCCAGGAGACAGAGGTTACGGTGAGCTATGATTGCACCACTGCACTTCAGCCTGGCCGACAGAATGATACCCTGTCTCAAAAAAAAAAAAAAGAGAGAAATTCATAGTTCTATGAGAACCTGCAGTAAGATGACTTAGTTGACTTCATCAGAAAGATTTTCCAGCAAAAGTAAACTTGAACTGAGATGGGAATGATAAGCAGGAATTTACCAAATGAGGAAATGTGACAATGTTAAGTACAAATTCTCCATGGTAGGAGCTGTATGAGGAACTACCTGATCTGTAGCCCAGTTTACCTCTGTTACCTCTCTCTGCTCTCCCCTTCACCCTCTCAGCATCAAATGTACTGCCCTCCCTGACATCCTCAGAGCACACCAGCTTTGCTCCCATCTTAATGCTTTAGTCCCCTCTACCAGATACCTCCTGAGCCAGCTGCTTCACAAGCATCAGGTCCACATTCGCAATGGAGTCTATCCTGACTGTCCCATTTTCCACAATGCTCCAACTTACCCCACTCCATGCTTATCCTGCTGTATTTTTCTATTTGTTTTTCCACAGGGCTTATTACGTTTTCACATAGTTGAGAGTTTACATAGATAGTGTTTCTTGTGTATTCATTGACTGCTTAGCTAGAATGTAAGCTCGGTTGATAGCACTGATCTTTGTTTTGTGTACTTACATATACCCAGTACCACAGAAAGGTACATAATAGTCACTCAAAAATATTCATTGATTAAATTGACTGATTTATTAACTGCTGAAAAGAAGTTTGTGTCTGCAGCACAAAGTTTGAAGCAGTAGTTAGGGGCCAGATCTTGCAGAGTCTTGTGAGTTTTGTTATAGAGAGAGACAGAGAGAAAGAGAGTCTGTGCAGCAAATCCATTAAAGAATTGTGAAGGGGAAATAACATGAGCAAATTTAAATTTTGGAAAAGTACGTATTGTATTAGTCATTGTAATATTCCAGCAAAAGATATCAGCTTGGGTGAGGATACTACTGGGCAAGATGGAAAGTCAAGAAGGAGTACAGAGAAATTTCTGAGTTAAAACATTGATTACGTGAAGAAAGTATGTTATAGCCAGAAATTTATCCTATTTCTTTTTCTTTTTTTTTTCTAGGTACTCCTTTATTTATTATTTTTAGTTGAATTTTTAATCATTAGGACTCTTTTTTAAACAATCAAGATAGCCAATTTTATAAAAAGGTACAGCCTAGACAAAAAATAATTATAACCATTTCCTATAACTATCATTTCAGAAGAATTACAAATAGTGAGAACAAAGAGAAGTTAAACTGAAAAATCTGATCAATGTGATGACCAAGGCTGAGGTCAGAGTGAGGTGTGGACAAGAGCCAAGAAACATGGGCAACCTTCAGAAGTGGGAAAAGGTAAAGAAATAGATTCTCCTCTAAAGATCCCCAGAAGGAACACATCCCTGCTGACTTATTTTGAACTTCTTGACCTCCAGAACTGCACCATAGTAAACCTGTATTATTTTTAGTCCCCTCCACTGCAAAAAGGTGATCTATTATACTTCAAATTTAACTTGGAAAACAAGTATTACAATAGAAGGTGATGTATCTGCCCTCCCCACCAAATTCACATATCTAAATCCTTTAAGGAGCGCATACACACAGCAAATTATTTTGAGATACAGTAGGATACAGAGCACCTTCAAAATACATGAAGTATGATAAAGATACAATACTTTGAGTATCATTTTAGAATTAAATATTTATCATATTACATTCTGATCCTATAAAAACTGATGGTACTATATGATACATCAATCTCTATTATCTAAAATGTAAAATTAACAAGGAACTTGATTTTTTCACTTATTATTATTAATTTTTTTTAAAGAAGAAGTTCTTTAGTGGTGATTTCTGAGATTTTGGTGCACCCATCATCACCTGAGCAGTGTACACTGTATCCAATGTGTAGTCTTTTATCCATCACCCCCACCCACGACCCTTTCCCCCAAGTCTCTAAAGTCCATTGTCTCGTTATTATGCCTTTACATCTTCTTAGCTTAGCTCCCAGTTATGAGTGAGAACATATGATGTTTGGTTTTTCATTCCTGAGTCACTTCACTTAGAATAATGGTCTCCGATTCCATCTAGGTTGCTGCAAATGCCATTATTTTGTTCCTTTTTATGACTGAGCAGTATTCTATGATATATGTACACCACATTTTTTTTATTCACTCATTGACTGATGGGCATTTGGGCTGGTTCCATATTTTTGCAATTGCAAATTGTGCTGCTATAAACATGCATGTGCAAGTATCTTTTCCATACAATGACTTATTCTTCTCTGGGTGGACACCCAGTGGTGGGATTGTTGCATCATATGGTAAATCTACTTTTAGCTCTTTTTGTTTGTTTGTTTGTTTGTTTTTTGAGATGGAGTCTTACTCTGTTGCCCAGACTGGAGTGCAATGGCTTGACCTCAGCTCACTGCAACCTCCTCTTCCTGGGTTCAAGCAATTCTCCTCCCTCAGCCTCTCAAATAGCTGTGCATACAGGCACACACCACTACGCCCAGCTAATTTTTTGTATTTTTAGTGGAGACAGGGTTTTGCCATTTTGGCCAGGATGGTCTCGAACTCCTGACCTCAGGTGATCTGCCTGCCTCGGCCTTCCAAAGTGCTGGGATTGCAGGCATGAGCCACTGCACCTGTCCCTTTTAGTCTTTTAAAAAATCTCCACACTGCTTTTCACAGTGGTTGTACTAGTTTACATTCCCACCAACTGTGTGAAAGTGTTCCCTTTTCACCACATCCACACCAACATCTATTATTTTTTTATTTTCTGATCATGGCCATTCTTTCAAGAGTAAAGTGGTATCGCTTGTGGTTTTGATTTGAATTTCCCTGATAACTACTGATGTTGAGTATTTTTTCATATGTTTGTTGGCCATTTGTATGTCTTCTTTTGAGAATTGTTTATTCATGTCCTTAGCCCACTTTTTGATGGGATTGTTTGTTTTTTTCTTGCTGATTTGTTTGAGTTCCTCATAGATTCTTGATATTACTCCTTTGCTGGATTTATCAATTGTGAAGATTTTCTCCCACATGTGGGATGTCTGTTTACTCTTCTGATTATTTTTTTTGCTGTGCAGAAGTCTTTTAGTTTAATTACAAGTCTCATCTATTTATCTTTGTTTTTGTTGCATTTGCTTTGGGTTCTTGGTGATGAAGTCTTTGACTAAGCCAGTGTCTAGAAGGGATTCTCCAATGTTATCTTCTAGAATTTTTATGGTTTCAGGTCTTAGATTTAAGTCTTCAATCCACCTTGAGTTGATTTTTGTATAAAGTAAGAGATGACGATCCAGTTTTATTCTTCTGCATGTGGCTTGCCAATTACCACAGCACCTTTTGTTGAATAGGGTGTCCCTTCCCCCACTTTACGTTTTTGTTTGCTTTGTCAAAGATCAGTTGACTACAAGTATTTGACTTTATTTCTGGATTTTTTTTTACTCTGTTCCATTAGTCTATATACCTGTTTTTATACCAGCACCTGTTTTTATACCGGTGACTATGGTCTTATAGTATAGTTTGAAGTTGGGTAATGAAATGCATATAGATTTGTTCTTTTCACTTAGTCTTGCTTTGACTATGTGGGCTCTTTTTTTTTTTTTTTTGGTTCCATATGAATTTTAGGATTTTTTTTAGTTTTATGAGGAATTATGGTGGTATTTTGATGGGAATTGCATTGAACATGTAGATTGTTTTTGGCAGTATGGTCATTTTCACAATAATGATTCCACCCATTCATGAATATGATGTGTTTCCATTTGTTTGTGTCTTTGATGATTGCTTTCAGCAGCGTTTTGTAGTTTTTCTTCTGAGGTCCTTCACCACCTTGGTTAAGTATATTCCTAAGTTTTTTTTTCTTTTTTTTTTTTTGCAGCTATTGTAAAGGGGGTTGAGTTCTTGATTTGATTCTCAGTTTGGTCATTGTTGGTGTATAGCAGGCTACTGATTTGTGTACATTAATTTTATATCTTGAAACCTTGCTGAATTCATTTACCAGTTTTAAGAGCTTTTCGGATGAGTCTTCAGGGTTTTCTAAGTATACAATCATGACATCAGCAAACAATGACAGTTTGACTTCCTCTTTACTGATTTGGATGCCCTTTATTTCTTTTTCTTGTCTCAGTGCTCTGACTAGGATTTCCAGTACTATGTTGAATAGAAAAGATGAAAGTGGGCATCCTTGTCTTGTTGCAGTTCCCAGTGGTAATGCTTTCAATTTATCCTTGTTCAGTATAATGTTGGCTGTGGGTTTGTCATAGATGGCTTTTATTACCTTATAGTATGGCACTTTTGTGCTGATATTGCTGAGGTTTCTTTTCATTGTTGCTATTGTTGTTTTTGAGATGGAGTCTCACTCTGTCACCCAGGCTGGAGTGCAGTGGTGTGATTTTGGCTCACCGCAACCTTCCCCTCCCAGGTTCAAGCAATTCTCCTGCCTCAGCCTCCCGAGTAGCTGGCATTACAGGCATGTGCCATCATGTTTGGCTAATTTTTTGTGTTTTTAGTAAAGATGGAGTTTTGCTATGTTGACCAGGCTAGTCTCAAACTCTTTACCTCAAGTGATCCACCTGCCTCAGCCTCTCAAAGTGCTGGGATTACAGGTGTGAGCCATCACACTAGGCCTTTTTGAGGATTTTAATCATAAAGGAATGCTGGATTTTGTCAAATGCTTTTACTGTGTCTATTGAGATAATCATGCGATTTTTGTTTTTAATTTTGTGTTCATGATGTATCACATTTATTGATGTGTTAAGTCATCCCTGCATCCCTGGCATGAAACCCACTTGATCATGGTGGATTATCTTGTTGATACGCTATTGAATTCAGTTAGCTAGTATTTTGTTGAGGATTTTTGCATCTATGTTAATCAGGAATATTAGTCTGTAGTTTACTTTTTTATTAGGTCCTTTTTGGGTTTTGTGTTAGGGTGATATTGACTTCATAGAATGATTTAGGGAGAATTCCCTCTTTATCTTTTGGAATAGTGTCAATAGGATTGGTACCAATTCTTCTTTGAATGTCAGATAGAATTCAGCTGTGAATCCATCTGGTCCGAGACTTTTTCTGTTGGTAACTTTTTAATTACCATTTCAATCTTGCTGCTTGTAATTGGTCTGTTCAGAGTTTCTATTTCTTCCTGGTTTAATCTAGGAGGGTAGTCTATTTCCAGGAATTTATCCATCTCCTCTTGGTTTTTTAGTTTATGTGCTTAAAGGTGTGCATAATAGCTTTGAATGATCTTTTGTATTTCTGTGTTATCAGTTGTAATATCTCCCATTTCACTTGTAATTGAGCGTACTTGAATCTTTTCTCCTTTTTTCTTGGTTAATCTCGCTAATGGTCTCTCAATTTTATTTATCTTTTTAAAGAACCAGTTTTTTGTTTTACTTATCTTTTATACTTTTTGTTTCAATTTCATTTAGTTCTACTCTGATCTTTGTTATTTCTTTTCTTCTGTTGGTTTTGGATTTGGTTTGTTCTTGTTTCTCTAGTTTCTTGAGGTGTGACCTTAGATTGTCTATATATATTCTTTCAGACTTTTTGATTTAGACATTTAAGGCTATGAACTTTCCTCTTAGCACTGTATTTGCTGTATCCCAAAGGTTTTGATAGGTTGTATCACTATTATAATTCAGTTTCAAGCATTTTTAATTTTCCATCTTGATTCCATTGTTGACCCAACCATCATTCAGAAGCAGGTTATTTAATTTCCATGTATTTGCACTGTTTTGAGGGTTTATTTTGGAGTTGATTTCCAATTTTATTCCGTTGTGGTCTGAGAGAGTACTTGCTATAATTTTGATTTCTTAAATTTTTTGAGACTTGTTTTGTGGCCTATCATATGGTCTACCTTGGACACTGTTTCATGTGCTGATGAATAGAATGTGTATTCTGCAGCTGCTGGGTAGAATGTTCTCTAAATATGTGTTAATAATATCCATTTGTTCTAGGGTATACTTTAAGTCCATGGTTTCTTTGTTGAATTTCTGTCTTGATGACTTGCTAGTGCTGTCAGAGGAGTATTGAAGCCCCCCACTATTACTGTGTTGTTGTCTGTCTTATTTCTTAGGCCTAGTAGTAATTGTTTTATAAATTTGGGAGCTCCAGTGTTAAGTGCATATATATTTTCCTGTTGGACTAGTCCTTTTATCGTTATAGAATGTCCCTCTTTGTCTTTTTTTACTGCTGTTGCTCCAAAGTTTGTTTTGTCTGATATAAGAAGAGCTACTCCTGCTCGCTTTTGGTGTCCATTTGCATGCAATATCTTTTTCCACCCCTTTACCTTAAGTTTATGTGGGTCCTTATGTATCAGGTGAGTCTCTTGAAGACAGCAGATGCTTGGTTGACAAATTCTTATCCACTCTGCAATTCTGTATCTTTTAAGAGGAGCCTTTAAGCCATTGACATTCAACGTTAGTATTGAGATGTGAGGTACTATTCTATTCATTGTACTATTGTTGCTTGAATACCCTGGGGATTTTTTCATTGCATTATTGTTTTATAGGCCCTGTGAGATGTATGCTTTAAGGAGATTTTATTTTGGTGTATTTTAAGGATTCGTTTCATGATTTAGAGATCCTTTTAGCAGTTCTTATAGTGCTGGCTTGGTAGTAGCAAATTCTCTCAGCATTTGTCTGGAAAAGACTGTACCTTTCATTCATTTATGATGCTTAGTTTCACTGGATACAAAATTTTTGGCTGGTAATTGTTTTGTCTAAGTAGGCTAAAGATAGGTCATAATCCATTCTAGCTTGCAGGGTTTCTGCTGAGAAATCTACTGTTAACCTGATAGGTTTTCCTTTATGGGATGGCTGATGCTTTTGCCTCAGTTTCTAAGATTCTTTCCTTCATCTTGACTTTCGATAACATGACTATGTGCCTAAGTGATGATCTTTTTGTGATGATTTTTCCAGATGTTCTTTGAGCTTCTTGTATTTGGATGTCTGGATCTCTAGCAAGGCTGAGGAAATTTTCTTTGATTTTTTTTCCTCAAATATGTTTTCCAAACTTTAGATTTCTCTTTTTCCTTGGGAACACCAATTATTCTTAGGTTTGCTTGTTTAACATAATACCAAACTTATTGAAGTCATTATTCATCTTTTTAAAATTCTTTTTTCTTTGTCTTTGTCAAATTGGGTTAATTTGAAAGCCTTGTCTTCAAGCTCTGAAGTTCTTTCTTCCACTTGTTCAATTCTATTGCTGAGACTTTCCCGTGATTTTTCCGTTCTCTAAGTATGTCTCTGATTTCCAGAAGTTGTGACTGTTTATTTTTATGCTGTTTCACTATATTTCACTATGGTTTCTCCAGTCATATTCTGTATCATTGTTTTTTCTTTCCTTAAGTTGACCTTCACCTCTATCTGGTGCCTCCTTGATTGGCTTAATAATCGACCTTCTGAATTATTTTTCTGGCAATTCAGAGATTTTGTCTTGGTTTGGATCCATTGCTGGGGAACTAGTGTGACCTTCTGAGGGTGTTAAAGAACCTTGTTTTTCTGGTTCCTTCTCATTTGGGTAAACTATGTCAGAAGGAAAATCTGGGACTCGAGGGGCTGCCGTTCAGATTCTTTTGTCCCACGGGGTGCTCCCTTGATGTGGTGCTCTCCCTTTTCTCCTAGGGATGGAGCTTACTGATAGTTGAACTGCAGTGATTGCTATTTCTCTTCTGGATCTAGTCACCCAGCAGAGCTACTGGGTTCTGAGCTGGTACTAGGGAATGTCTGCAAAGAGTCCTGTAATGTGATCCATTTTCAGGTCTCTCAACTGTAGATACCAGCACCTGCTCTGGTGGAGGTAGCAGGGAGGTGAAGCGGACTCTGTGAGGGTCCTCGGTTGTATTTTTGTTAAGTGCGCTGGTTTTGCGTTGGTTGGCCTCCAGCCAGGAGGTGGCACTTTCAAGAATGCATCAGCTGCTGTAGTATAGGGAGGATCAGGTGATGGGCAGGGCCATAGAGCTCCCAAGAGATTATGTACTTTGTCTTTGGCTACCAGGGAGGTTAGAGAAAGACCATCACGTGGGGGCAGGGTTAGGGGTTTCTGAGCTCAGACTCTCCATGGGTAGGGCTTGCTGTGGCTGCTGTGGGGGATGGGAGTGTGGTTCCCAGGTCAATGGAGTTACGTTCCCAGGGGGATTATGCCCACCTCTGCTGTGTCACACAGGTTGCCAGAGAAGTGGGGGAAAGCTAGCAGCCACCGCCTCACTCAGCTCCTTTGCAGCCTACAACCTGAAATGCTATTCTCACTCCCACCATGCAACCCCAATAGCACTTAGTTTATTTCCAGGCAGCCAGCAAACAGGGCTGAGAACTTGCCCCAAGCTACAAGCCTCCCAGCTGAGAAAGCAAGCAATAAAGCAAGACTCACAATTCCTAGCTGTCTCACGGAGCCTGCAGCAACAATTCACTTCCTTCAAAGGGGCTGTGGACTCTCTCCACTTCCCTGGTATATTTCTGGGATAGTTCTTGGAGCAAAAGTTCCCAGTGTGGTTCTCCACATGCTTCTCTTTTCATCAGAGTAGGAGCTAGTTGCAAGTTAGTTCTACCTCCTATCTGCCATTTTCCCCCGTATCCTATTTCCTGATATCTAGTCTATTCTCCTTCTATTGCAGAGTGACAGGTAGGGAAAAGAGCATAGACTTAATATTCATTTGGTCCTGACTTTGGACAAGAGACTTAACCCCTGTGACCCTCAGATTGTTTTCTATACAAACAGAGTAAAAATTGGTGCCTGGCAGATTTTCTGTAAATATTAAATTTAAAAATGATGCCAAGCACCAAATAGTCAATACGTAAGGTTTATTCCTAGTAGCATGCATCTCTGAAGAATAACTTCCTTTAAAAAAAAAAAAATGCTGTTTTATAGGATTTGATTTACACTTTGGTTTTTCTTTTAAAAATGCCACTTATATATGTTTTGATATTCAATGTCTTGTTACTACTGTAAGCAAGAGAGTCTTAAAATTGTCACCTTTAACAATGTATATAATTTATGGTAGACTTGTAGAGTAATGGCTGTCAATTTGTCCATGCCTTACTATGCTCTCAAGTCTCCTCCTATACTGACTCTACTCTTGGCCACTTGACTTATTTTGGCCAATGATAAGAGTAAGTATGACTAAGCAGAGATTGAAAAACACTTGTACTATGTGATTTTCCCTCCTTGCTGCTACTGGGTTTTCTGTGACTATCCTTATAAGGAAGTCCAGGCTAACATCCTGGAGGATAAGTGACAAATGGAGATGAGTTGAGGCATCTCACGTGCAGTTTCCAAATATCCCATCCTCAAATACCATCACACTGGAGATTAGGGTTTCAACATATGAATGGGGGGGATGGGACACGCATACATTCAGTCAATAGCATCAGAAAAAAAGATACTTTCAAATTACATATCTACATACTCACTTTAAAAAATATATGTGTGTATTTTATTTTATGTATCTTTTAAAAATATGTATCAGTCACTTCTTGATACCTAGGATAGAGTAGTAAATTAAACACATAAAAATTCCTACCCTCATTTGACTTATATTCTAATATAAGGAAGTAAACAATAGAGATAAATAAGTAAAATACATAGTATGGGAGACAGTGATGGGTGCTAAGGAGGAAACAGAAATCAGAGAAGTAGGATATAAAATGTTGAAGGGCAGTTGAGAAATTAAATATGCCCACCAGGAAAACTCCCATTGAGAAAGTAGTTTTTAAGTAAAAAACCTGAAGGAAGTGAGCTAGCCATGTGAACATATGAGATTTGTGTATACTAGTAGTAACATTTTATATTGCTTTGGGGATCAAGTAAAATCATGTTATATGGTTTAGAGAGTGGTCATAGTTGAAATGAAAGTTGGTTAAAACCATACTGAGAAGAAATTTGAGTATGCCTTGATGGCTGACATTTCACTCATAATAAAAAGCAAAGTATTTACTACTACTTATAAGCTACGCTTTTTCTGGTTACATGTAGCTCTCTGACTTCATTTCTTTTCTGTTCACTACAGCTCTAATGGTCTTTTTGTTCTTCAAACTTGCCAAGCATGTTCATCTCAGGCCTTTGAACTTGCTAGTTCTGATACCTAGATACTATTCCCAAATATACATATGGCTAGCTCATTTTCTTCAGGTTTTTACTCAAAAACTACTTTCTCAATGAAAGTTTTCCTGATTTACATATCTACTTTCTCAACTGCCCTTCAACATTTTATATCCGACTTCTTTGATTTCTGTTTCCTCTTTAGCACCCATCACTGTCTCACATATGGTATATTTTACTTATTTATCTTTATTGTTTACCTGCTCACTTTAGAATATGAGTCAAATGAGGTAGGAATTTTTACGTGTTTTATTTACTACTTTATCCTAGGCATCAAGAACAGTTATTGATGTATAATAAAAGACTACTGATATGTGTTGGATTGCTAAATGAAAGAAATATGGAGGTGTTTATTCCTGTGTGTTTCAAAGTATCTGTGAATTAGCTGGACATTTTATGAAACTTTGATGTAAGTTTTAACATAATTTCTATTTACTGGGAGAGTGTCCATAACTGTTATCAGGTTCAATAAGATTTTTTGGTACAGGAACAAAAAATACTATAATAATTGATCTAAAGAATTTAAAATATGTTTTGAAGTGGAGAATTGAGAGTCATTAAAGTTTTTTGAGAAGGGTAGTGGTCAGAGTAGAATGGTACAAAAAGAAAATTAATGAGGAAGAATGATGAATTCGAGTCAGGGAGATTAAAGGCAAAGAGACCAGTCAGAAGGTTATTGTAGTAAGTAAGACAAGCATTAATAAGGTCCCTGAACTGGAAGCATAGCTTTGGAAGTGAAAAGAAGTTTTCTTGCTCATTATGTGCAAATACTGTCAGTTCTGCCACTAGGTTACAATGTGATAGCATTGCTGATATGGAAATCAAGTATCAAATTAAGAAAGCTATCTTCTTATTTTAAACCAAACAAAACCTCAAATGATGGGAGTTTGTGGACAGAGATAAATTCACTGGATAAAGAGAGAAAGCCGTCACCACAATGTCCAATCCATTTTAACCTAATCCAAAAGCCATCTTTTCTTCTTGCATACCAATGCCACCAAGAATACATTTGGTTATGAGAAAGAAGATGGTGAATTATTGGCTAAGTTCCATTAGGGATACTGGAATAAGACAAAATATAGCACATTATTTACTCATTTCACTCTTTTGATCAGCCATGAATATATCCAAATATTTTCATTTGCAGTTAGAAACTAAAGACGATTTATTATTTTTAAAATATCTTAATTCAGTATATTCAAAATACTTCACTGATGTATCTCACATAGCAGAGAGGGATAAACATATGAGAACTGACCTCTCATGTTAAGTTAATTCCAAGTCCTAAGTTTTATGTGCATTTTGCATTCTCATCAATAATTTATCTGTGTATTTTTATGAAAATTATAATTAAAATTATTCATTGGCTAAATATTCAAGAAAAACAAAATTAAGACTATTGATGCTGTCTTTATAAACCCCCAGAATAATGCTAGTCATTCAATTTTAGTGGACAAAAAAAGGCCTTAATAAAACTATTTTCGTTTTCTCAATTGTCATAAAAGAGCCACAGCGAAGTGAATCAAGGACTATTACAGTTAACATTTAAAACTTAAATAATGGAAATGTAGCTACTATTATCTGAGAAATTGTTAGTACCACAATGCAACTGAGTAACTGGGAAGTAAATACTCTTCACACTTGAGTTTCTCTGGACACTGCAGTATATCGATGCCCTCGTACTGCTCTGTTTCCACAGGCTTACCTCAAATGTCCCTTCTCTTCCTTAAGCAAGTCCTACATTCCTATTCTGACTCTTGAACTTACTTGTCTGGGGCAATATTTCTTCAATTTCTACAATTTGATCTGTAACAGATACAATACATACATCTGGTACTATGTTCATGGGTGTTCTTCAAAAGAAAATCTCACCCCTAAACATGTGTATATTCATCCCGAGATCCTTCTCATCTGTGGCCTTTGTATTCCACTCTTACCAGCCTTTCTCTATCTCAACCCACTCTTTGCATCAATCCTGTTTCTCAGCCCTCAGCATTTAAACTCATCTTCTGAATTACTGAAAATCTGATCATACTATTTGCTTGCTTACAATCTATCAGCAGTTTCTCAAAGCTCTAGAATATAGCTTCAGTTATATATGCAATCATACCCAGACCCCAGGTTCTGCCTTTGGATTCTTCTCCCACTACTTCCTCAGGTTGTGCTGTTTCACTCATTCTTCAGAACACTGTGCTGCTTTCTCCACCTGCTACAGACACTCATTCCTCAAATCTCACTTCCATTGGTTCCCTTCTTTTGCCTAGGCAGGTGCATTCCTTTCCATTTTTAGTACTTTGTATACTTCTATTGAAGCATTGTCTCATCAGATAGTATTGGTGGGATAATTTCTTAGTCATCTTTTTATCAGTACCTGGAGATAAGTTCTAGAGATATGAAAATTCCAGGTCACATACATGAGAAAGGAAAGAAAGTAAATCACTTATGTTTTTCAAACTGTGCCACTTACATTTAAGGAAGCTTAATTGCTGCTGTTCAGCTGCTACATTTGGGAAACCTCAATCTGTCTTTGTCTGACTCACTTTCTGAGTTCTCGCTCCCGTAATGAGGCCATGTGGACACGTAGGAATGAGAAAGAATAGAAGGAAAAGATATTGAGAAATGAATTGAGGAAACTGCTACTTGGCTTTTATCACTTCCTGCATAATGGCTTCTAGAACTACAGACAGCTGGGCAGAAAAAAGCACTGGCTCTCAAAGGAGATAAACAAATGCAAACCATTTTGATCTTGGCTGTGACTATGCAGGTAAAAAAATAAAGCAACAATAACAAAAAACCCAGTCTCTCTCAACAAAGGAGAGCAATTGCTCCCTTTCTATGACGGAAATTTCAGCAGCTATGAGAGCTGCCTTCATCCAGCTATTGCTTTTTTGGAACGCAAATATTGGACCATCCCAGGAATTCTTGGCTGTCTGACAACAGAGGCATCTAATCTCCCCCTTTACTCAAGCTAACCATCTGGAAACGGAACCTGCTTGCTCTGATGAACCACCTTGGGTGCATGACATCCAGACATAGACTGGCACAGTAGCCCTGGCCCCAAATCAGGATCCCCTTATGATATTTTAAAATTGAAAACATGTAGTAGGTCCAATTGCTAGAGCTACAGAAAGTCCCCTAAGATTGCTGAAATGGATCCCTAATACCTACGCATTAATATCAGATTGAATTTTGTTTATTAAAGGGTCCTGTTGCATAAAAAAGATAGTTATTTTTAAGTAGTTATTTTTAAGTTATTTTAGTTATATTATTATTATAATTATTTAGTTATATATATTTATAGTTATTTTTAAGTTATTGAAGTAATAGCATTCAATACTGTAATAAATGTATAAATTATAGATGCTCTTTAATGTTTAAACACAATCCCTGTGTTTTCACATAAAACCTAACTTAAATGTATTATCCACAATAAATCTCCTACTTTGCATTAACATCTTTCATATTTTTATTATAGTTATATTTTTATTACTCTTTTTATCGACACCAAAGTGATATACATGTAGTATGAACAAGACTTCCATATCTTACTCTAGAAAGTAATGAAGCTATTTCAACAATAGTTCTATTGAAAAAAAAATGGTTATATTGTCTTCTCCTTCCCATAATCTCAAGAGAATTTGGGGGAACAATGTGAAAAAATAAAGCATGTACTAGATTCAGTGATTCCCTCTCTCCCTTTCCTTTCCCAGTGTTCTACTACTGGTACCATCTGTAAACCATGATTCATATAAGACTTGAGAAAAATAAGAAAGACACTAATATAATTCATATATATAAACATAACTGTATATTGTTATATTTTATTTCTACATTTTGCCTACTGTGTATTTTATCATGCTATTGTCTGTTTATAAGCTTCAAAAATGGGTCTGTATAGTTCTAGATTATAGAATAGGATTAGCAAGGTATCACCCAACAAAAACTAGCACCAATTAAGAAATCCAAGTATTTAAAAATAATCTAGCTCCACTCTACTGGAAAGGAAAAAATTCATTCTTGGCTCTGGTGTTCAATCTTGTATAGAACTCTGCTTCCTTCTGAGTGTGTTCTATATTTTTTAAAAGCTTGGTACCATATCACAAAATCCCGTGGTAACTGTATTTTCATACTATGTCAATAGCTGAATGTCTACACGTGTTATCTGAGCAACATTTTTCATGATAAAAAAGAAAGAAAGGAAAAGAAAGGATGAAGAAAGGAAGGAAAGTGGAGAGGAAGAAAGGAAATTTGAGTCTGAATCTGAAAGAGGCGTTTTGCCTTTGTGCTTCAATGCCAAAACCAAGCCATCAAGTGTTCTTGACAGGAGGTCTAGGGCTGCAATTTGTGGTTTTGTTGGCACCAGCCACGTCAGCAGCAGCAGCCAAGGAGCAGTGGTGATAGTGGTGGTAGTAGAGGTGGCAGTGGGAAGTGGTACTGGTAGAACTGATGGTGAAGTTTTATGTGGGTTACTCAGAAATGGAGGTCTCAGAATAGAAGACTTAGACAATTACATACAACATGCTTTTCTTTTAGGACTCTACCTAATAAGTGGCAAAATCTTTAAAAAAGATAAAAATACTATATTAATAGTTTGCAAAGAAATAGTCTTAATTATTTTTAACATGCCACCATTTTATACCAAGACCAGGAGAGCTAGAAGAAATAGATGTTATATATATGAAATAAAATTCCTTAAAAAATTGACTCATGAGGCCGGGCGCAGTGCCTCACGCCTGTAATCCCAACACTTCGGGAGGCCGAGGTGGGAGGATCATGAGGTCAGGAAATCGAGACCATCCTGGCTAACCCAGTGAAACCCCGTCTCTACTAAAAATACAAAAAATTAGCCAGGCGTGGTGGCACACCAGCTACTCAGGAGGCTGAGGCAGGAGAATCGCTTGGACCCAGGAGGTGGAGGTTGCAGTGAGCCAAGATCACGCCATTGCACTCCAGCCTGAGCAACAGTGCAAGACTCTATCTCAAAAAAAATAAAAAGATTAACTTGTGGCCAGGTGCGGTAGCTCATACCTGTAATCCCAGCACTTTGAGAGGCTAAGGCGGGTGGATCACGAGGTCAGGAGTTCAAGACCAGCCTGGCCAACATAGTGAAACCTTGTCTCTACTAAAAATACAAAAATTAGTTTGGCATGGTGGCACATTCTTGTAGTCCCAGCTACTCGGGAGGCTGAGGCAGGAGAATCACTTGAACCTGGGAAGTGGAGGTTGCAGTGAGCCAAGATCATGCCACTACACTCCAGCCTGGGTGACAGAATGAGACTCTGTCTAAGGAAAAAAAAAAAAAAAGACTCATAAAAATGAAATTCATAGTTCTGAAAGTTATTGCTTGGAAAAATATTTATATGCTGGGAGGCCACAAAGCCCAAAGCCAAGAGAACTAATGTATAATTTTGACAGCTATTCATTGGCAATCAGTGTAAGATATTTGTGAGAGAAAGACTTTTTGAATACTTCTGAAATCACAGTACAATTTTTCCTCTGCCTTATTCCTTAATAAATATAATAGTCACATGAAGTCTAGTAGAATGGCACTACCTTTCTTGTGGATGGTTTGTTGTAGACATTCTGGGCATGTAATTTTCTTATACAACATATATTCATTCTTCTCCTTCTTTAAAAGTTTATATGATAGTTGTTAAGTTTATTTAAAATAATTATGCTTTCTTGAGAAATCTTATGGCTACTGACTAAACTTTACTCTTAAAACAGAAGAAAGGACTGGTAAGAGCAGGTGGAAACATTTTTCCTTTAGCACAATCATTTCAACTCAGGTAAGTTTTATAGTAACTAAAAGCAATTTCATTTGAACTTTTGAGTGACCTTTATGAGATTAGGTATTGGCAGCTTGAGTCTACCTCCTAGAGGATTTGGCCATATTTCAAAAGCACCAACATAATTGGCACTCCTTCCAATAACCTTTTCAGAGTCACAAGGTTAAGTGGAAACAGAGACCAGCCCAAACATTCAGAACGGTCTTTGTTGAACAAGGTTAAAGCCTTTGTTTGCTTGTTTGTTTGTTTTGTTTTGTCTTTGTGTGTGTGTGTGTGTGTGTGTGTGTGTGTGTGTGTGTGTTTTACCAAAATGGGAAACTTTACCCATAATTCTGTCAGTCCAGAACCTTTCATAAATATAGATCAAAGTCAATCTAAGCATTACATTTATTTCTTATGCTATTTACGATCATTGCAAAAGATAGAAAAAATGAACACAAAATGCCCATTTATTAAGACTCTTCATTGGTCAAAATATTACAGAATGGTGTAGCTAAGTGATGAATGTGAGAAAAATCAGAGGTGTTTTTTCCTTTTCTCTGTAAGGATAAATTGTACAAATGACATGAACGTCGTAAGGCTGACAGTGTATCACTCTGCTCCTCCGTGATTTGGTAATTAGTGGCATATACCACAGTAAATTAATTGGAGGTATTTGAGAGGTTTTTTGTTGTTATTTTTTTTTTAATCCCAAGCACAGGGAGAGTTGAATTTTTCCTGCGTCTGCCCACTGTGTTTGCCATCTGGACTGCGGCTAACTGCTGGAAGTGTCCGCTTCTTCCCAAAGAAAAATAAAAGATAAATGCTTTCGAATACTACCTCATGCCTGTTTAAACGTCAATTTCTCACTATACACAGTAGCTCCCTCTACCCCTCCCCCTCATTCCCTTCATTTCCCTCCCTCCAACTATCTTGACAGGGAGAAAGAAAGAAGGAAATCTTACATGTACCACATTCCCATTATGATCCCCAGTGTGGTGCCATTAAATAGTACCCTTTCTGAGTGAGTCTAATTGGCCAATATATGGTGCTTTCTATTGATGCTTTGTAGTCACTGCAGAGTTCGATATACTTACATGTATATAATTCATCACGTGAAGGTCACTTTCTTCACCCTTATTGTTCAGCTGTTTAAATTGTTATTCTATGTGAATTTCCATGTAATTAACTGGTTTGGTAGCAATTTCAAGCACTTCAGAAAGACAAAGGGAAAACGGAAAAAAAAAAAAACGGCCGCATTTGTGAATCAGTTTACATTCGGAGGCATTGCTTGTCGTTCCCCTGGACCACCAGATGTCAGCCTAAATTGAAGAATAGAAAAGAAACCATGTATCATAATGTTAGTGTCTAGTGTGCCAGATGGAGTTTTACACAACCCTGCAGGAAGAGGTAGCCAGCAGTAGTTAAAATTCAGCGTTAGGAATAGCGCAAGTGACACTGCATGCACTGTAGCATTTTTTGATTATGGAACTTAATTGTATCATAGATCACTGATAGCTTAATTTATGAGGATTGATTTTGTTAAATCAAGCAGTTCAAAAGTCACTGTTAAAGCTTCAGTCCATTTAATTGTATCTGACTTAAGCTTTACTCATGCTATCAGAAGACAAATGGCTGTATAAAGGTAATACATTTTTATTTTTTCTGCTGTTTGTCCATTTACTTCCACACATGTCATTTACTGTGATTTACATTTCAATGAGCAGTATTAGATATATAAAGCTTTTTTTTTTTTTTTTTTTGGCTCTCAGCTGAGCCAAAAAAATGCAAATGTTAAATTATGTTAAAATGTCACTTTTGATTTTGCAATAGGATTACCACCACCATAAAATGTTAAGATTTTCCTCACAATATTACCATATTTTTCAAACTGGGAAATTACTTAAACATTACTTCTTAGGACTAAATAGCTGTTTTGGTCTAATCTAACAGAAGTGGTCTGCTATATTTTTCATTAATATATGCAACATTAAACATGTAAGGAAATTCCATTAACACATCCATTAAGAGAAGCAGTCAGAAATACAATTAGAGTAATTTTGCTTATCCTTATCTTTTGAATTTAACACTGAGGAATGAGTAATATATTAGATCAAATAATAGAGAAATGAATTTAAAAGATTGTGTGTGTGCATGTGTATGTGGGGGTGGGAGAGAGAGAGAGAAACAGAGAGTATGACTGTGTAGTATGTATGTTTTGCCCTGACAGTTTATTTAGGATTCAATCTTGCTCTAGCTGGCTCTCAACTGATGTACCAATGAAACATGGTTTTTCTCCCTCTGCCTCTTCTCAGCTTCTCCTTGAGTTCTTAACCCCGACATTTATTTGAACACCACCAGCCAAGTTCTTATCTTTCTTTTCACGCCACTGAGCTATGAAAGCCAAATTCCCTTTGAAGTCAATGATAATGATAATGATAATAAAATCTCACATTTGCTTATCATTCTCAGAATAAAAGAGCTTAAAATACTCTACAGGCATGATCTTATTAACCTGGTAATAAAGTCCTTTTTGACATAGTGCATGTGAATTTCAAAAAGGTTAAAAGACTACTCCATGGTTGCAGAATCTATCGATGCACAGAATCAAATCACACTCCTTATGCTATTTCAACAGTGGCTTTGACATCTTAACTTCATTTTTAAATCAGATAAGCTGGAAAAAGGAACCAAAAAGAAAGCCAGCCCTTTATTCAATTTTATTTAATCCTTAATAATATTGTGACTTCACAGAAAATGAAATCTGAAGACTTAGGTTTGATAATACCCTACATCTTAGGTTTGTATAGTTTGATTCACAAATATCTGATTTGTATGTCTTTCATTTTAAGCAAATACTTTTATAACCCAGAGGCTTGTTCATCTCTAGCACATTATAAACAGCATAGTGTGCAGATTTTGTATCATTTCAAAAATCATCTTCAAATGATAGGGATGATAATATCCTAAAGAGGATAGAATAGTTTTACTTCTTGCCTAACATAATCAGAACATTTATTAAGGAAAAAGAAAGAATAGATTTGATTTGATATTTTAAAAATCAAAGACAATGCTGAAAACAAGCTTACCCAAATTATCCACATCAGTAGGTGTGGATGTGATGTGATGGGCCCTACTTTCACAGATGTGATTAAAAAACAAATCTGAACATATATTTTCAGGCATATAAATGGAACAATATACAAAATATAGTGGTATTGTTTTGTTTTTGTATTTTATTATTCTCATCCAAAGCAGGACAAGACGTATTTGAGTTTTCCCTTTCTGGCTTGTCTGTGATTCCCAATGTCTGGTGTCAAAAAGGAAAAAAAAAAATTATGACAAGAAGTAAACCTTCTGACTCAGTAGAAGCCACAAAATATTAGTACTGTATGTGAGTCATTCTGAGTTCCATCAAGTAATTATCTAGATCATAAATAGCTTTGAGAATTTCTGTGAGGACCCGTTTACCCAGGTACTCCACACAACATTTTTGCAAATGAAAAGCAGGATCATGGGGCTGCTATACTTCTCACTCCATCGAGGACCAGTCTAAATCAATATCACAGGTAGAAAAGTGTGATGAGCTTCTTCCATATCAATATTGTATAAAAATCAATGCTCCTTTTGTTTCAAACCTGTGTTTATTCTTTTAGTCAAGCAAAATATTTCTTAAATAACCTTCATCCTCTTTGATTGCTGCTCACTTACCTTCCCATTATGCATCTTTGCGTACATAACCTGCAATTTTCAAACATTTGCTATTAGACACTACAAGGAGAATCTAGGTGAGTTACTCTTTATGGAGTCCACAGTCCAGCAAAAAAAAAAAAAAAAAAAAAAAAAAAAAAAAAAAAAAAGCTGACCCAATGTGGTTAGTGCTTTATCGGAGTAACAAAAATGTGCTAGAAAGGCCAAACAAAGGGAACAATCTATTCTTTCCTGGAAGTGAAGTTGGTGAAGAGAAAGACCCAGCAGTACAGCTTGAAGACACAGTTAAGATGTTTCCATATGAATAGTCTAAAAGACATTATTCTAGAGAGCAAAGGCACATATATGTAAAAATAGAAAGTTTGAAGAATCCTGTGCTTATAGTGTCTTGGGAGAATGATAGACTATAGCTCCGACTTTAATTGTTGTACTTTAGCTCATAAACCTTCTTTGAAAATGTATTCATTTTTCTCTAAACCCCTTTAACACTTAGTAAGCGTTAGACTCTGAGGGTATACAAACATCTAAAATACTTGAACAGTGCAATTTGATGTTTGTTTTTTCCATTCTTTATAAACCTCCCAATATTTTATTTTTCCTTCTATGACCAAAAGCAAGTTAGAAGCTTTCATTTTTACTACCCACTAACATCACCTAGGGTTTTTAAAAAAATACCCATATTCAAAGGCTTTTGTGTGTGTGTTTGTGTGAGTCAGGTTGTCACTCTATCACCCAGGCTGGAGTGCTGTGGCACAATCATGGCAGCCTCAACCTCCTGGGCTCAGGTGATCTGCCCACCTCAGCCTCCCAAGTAGCTGGGACTCAGAGATAGAGACCTTCTTGAATTCATTCAAGCAGATATTCAGGCAATTCTCACATGAGACTCTCTGGTGTAGGCTAAGGAGATCTGGTCTTCTGTGTGGTGTGTAACCATGGCCACCAGAATCATTAGTAGGACACACCCCTACAGTAACTCATGTTCATTAGTCTGGAAAAGATTAACCTCAAACAGTCTCTTAAAGTTCAAACTTCTTCTATCTTTCCCGAGTAGCTGATTCTTGAAATACCTTTCATTGAGTCCCCATGGAATTCAAGATAAAGTTAAAATTCTTAACAGAGCATATAAGACCCTTCATCAGTGTCATACTATTGCATATTCAAACTCATCAGCTGCTGTGGGAGAACAGACTATGCCACACCAAAAAATGAAAGACTGTTGAACTGAAGGCAATTAAAAGTAGATGCAAGAACGCTCTCTGCCCTCCCTCTATTTACCTAAAAGCAGGACATAGATTTACAAAGACAAAAGATATCCCTACCAGGGAAAAAAAAAGGTTAATAACTACAGACAACTTTAGAACACTACAGACCTGGCAATGGCACCAGAGGAATCTATATTAACAAGCTTTACTAAGAGCCTTTATCTGCCATTTATTTGTCTTTCCCCACAAGTTGCAATCCCTGGAGACTCCCAGTCCTTTTGCTTTGTCTTTCACTTCTCTAAAAATTCACTGTTCCTTGTTGACAATGCTATATAAGCTGGAATTCAAAATCACTTCTTGGAAAATTACTCATTCCCTTGTTATCTCTCATGTATATATGAAATACACTTGTAAATAAACTTCTGCTTGCTTTCCTCTTGTTTATTTGTCTTTCTTTACAGAGATTCCTTCCAACTAAGAATTTATGAGTTTAAGCAAAAATTGTTTTCCTTCTCCTGTAGCTGCCTTGTATACACACACACACACACACACACACACACACACTTACTTATACACACACAGCTTTTTGTCCAATGACATACATACATTTGCCATTTTCACATTCCAGGATCCCTCAAAGCTTCCAGTTTTGAATGTCTCCCTCCTTTTACCTATCCGGGTCTTATTCACTCATTTTAGCACCCACCTCGAGGTGTACGGTTTACTTATCCTTTTAGACTCCACAAAAAAACTGTTCTTTGATTGTGCCCCATTCCTCAGGATGAATTAGGTCCTTTCTACTCTCCTTATGATAGTGCTTTTATCACTGTATTACATAGCTAACTTGCCATTAATTACCTCACTAGGAGGTAAGTTCTTGCTGGTTAAGTAGTGGGTCACATTTTCCTCTGAAACCCTTTGGATAAATGCTTAGCATGCAACAGAGGCTCAGATGTGTATTGAAAAAAAAAAGAATTATATGACTTCACTGAGGCATGTTATTATTCTCAAAGTTAATAATATTTCTAATTTTTGCATTGTCATTGAATATTTTCAAACCTTTGGGATGTTTAGGTGCCAAATCTGTGCAGCATGTTTTAGTTCTAACTAGACATATGCATAGCTTTCTGTATATAAAAGTCTTCAGTTTTAGAGTTAAGCTTTTTGAAAATTATTTTATGTATTTTAAATAACTGAAGTTACAGACTTGGGAAATGTTAAGTGTTGTATGGATTTCTTTTTTATATTAATATAAATTAACTGGATAATTCTATTTGGAAGGAAATTTCATGCTGAGAACAAAAAAGCTTTTCTTTGTACTTAGTTCACTGTTTCTATTGTATTTCATGCTTAAAGTGAAGAGAAATGAAAAGCAAAGAAATTTGCATAAATTGGATAAGCAATCTCCAGATCAGTGAGAAAGAACCTAATTATCCTGTGAAGATTCCCTTTCCTTCCATTTTTTCCATTAAAAGATGTAGGGGTTAAAAAGTCTACCTCCATCTTCTTAGAGTTCTGACTAAGTCCGATAATTGAATTGACATAACATAAAATTAACAAGAGAAAAGCATAATACAAGTTTTATGTGGCATGAAAGCCCTCATAAAAAAAATGAAGACCTGAAGAAGCAGTTTGAGTCAGTTACTTATATATTGGATTGGACAAAGAATAGTAAGTTATGAAGAAACAACTAAGTTATGTGGGATGCTTAAAAGACAAGAGAGATTTCAACGAAGTCGGAAAAAATTCTCTTGTTTTTGACTTCTCTTCCTGAAAAATAAAGATGTTGCTTCTTTCTCATATCAAGAGGGTCTTTCACATGGGAATCTCACCCTTTGTTTTTAAAAAACAACATGAAGGTCAAAGTGATCTTTTTGTACCAGCTGTTTTCATGTGTCTTTTACTTAAATAGTTAATATGCCATTAACTGTTACATGCACATTTTGAACCCTTCAAAGGGTAAAAGGAGCCTTGAAATTGCATAAATAAAGCTAGTTAATATTTAATGAGTGATTGACCAAATGCCAGATGTGAATCTACCGTGACCAAAGCCAAGGAAATATCTTTCAATGGTTTTCACAGCCTATGTCATTTGGGAATTGTTTTTCAAATATGCTGCTATAATAATACCAATTTTTATAATCAGGCATTTATCCTCTGCTTCTATGGTTAGATAAGATGTAAAAATCTTTGGATTTGTAATCAATGAGCCAAAAATCATGTCTGAAGGAAGTATACATTGTATACCTCAAAACTGCTAGAAACACAAAGATAAATCTACTATGCTATTCTGACTACAATAGAGATATTTCTATAGTGTAATAAAACTTCCTATTTGAATCATTTCCTTTCTTACTCTTTTATCTCCATCAGTTGCTATTCACTCTCCTATAGTATTTTCAGACTGATTCTACTAAGATGCCACGACTTAAATTTTCACTTTTAAGTGTTGAAACTCCTGGTTGCTTCCATCTACACTTCTTTTCTTAGTCTCTTATTCTCTTTTATGTCTCTCCACACGTTTTATTTCCTCCTTCCCTCTCAAATATCTTTATCTTACTTATTGCATATTCCTAACTACCAAAGGACTGTTGCAGCTGGGAAGCAGACTCTGAGATAAGATCTCTTTTATTTGGTAGAAAGTAGTGTTGGAATTAACGACTATGGAAGGAAAAGGAAACGGTTAGGTCCATTCAGGCTTCTGTAACAGAATATCTTAGACTTGTTGGCTTCTAAACAAAGAAATTTATTTCTCACAGCTCTGGAGGCTTGAAGTCTGAGAGCAGAGTGTCAGCATGATCAGGTTCTGGTGAAGATCTGCTTCTTCGTTCATAGCAGCTGTCTTCTCGCTGTGTCTTCACTTGGTGGAAAAGGGGAGGGAACTCTCCAGAATTTCTTTCTTTTTTTTTTTTTGAGACGGAGTCTCGCTCTGTCACCCAGGCTGGAGTGCAGTGGCGCCATCTCAGCTCATAGCAAGCTCCACCTCCTGGGTTCACGCCATTTTCTTGCCTCAGCCTCCCAAATAGCTGGGACTACAGGCGCCCGCCAGCATGCCAGGCTAATTTTTTTGTTGTTTTTTTTTTTTGTATTTTTAGTAGAGATGGAGTTTCACCATCTCATGATCCACCCGCCTTGGCCTCCCAAAGTGCTGAGATTACAGGTATGAGCCACCACACCTGGCCCAGAATTTCTTTTATAAGGGCAGCAGAGCCCTCATGATGTAATCACCTATCAAAGACCCCCATCTCCTAATGTCTTTGCATTGAAGGTTAGGATTTCAATGTATGAATTTTGGGGGGATACAAACATTTAGATTATAGAAGGAGGAAAGCAGGATGGAGGAGGGGAAAGGTTAAGCCACAACATAGTTACAACAAAGACCTCAGCTTAGTCAGCTGATCCCACAGGGAGCTCTGAGGCTGATATGGCTGTCAAAGTTTCTGAGTTTAAGCAAGGAACCAAGGTCTTTATGCCTCCACGTGGATCAGTCATTAGTTGGGTACTACTCCTAGAATGGGACCATGACCTTGGGCAAGGAGACTATCTTCACCTGAGCCAATTTCTGAGGAAGGCCGGTAGCTGAGGGCTCACAGCAACAATATTATCACTACCCAGGGAAGAGGTTCATCAGTCCTGGAAGGGGATCTCAGTGACACATCATAATGCCACTGGAAAGATCAAACTTGTTCGTGTGCCTTTTAACACAGAAAGCAAGACTAACACTTTCTAGGGAATTTAATGACCTTTGTTGACTAAGGACTTTAGATCACACTGTGATGCAAGACATGAAAATACTATGACATAAGAGATGAAGTGTTTCCTTTAGTAAACTAACACTATTCAAGGGATTGAATTAGAGGGAAAAAAAGACTCAAGAAAATGGTGTGGGGATAGGAAGTACCAAGTATGATGGTTGAAGGATGGGCACTCTATGGAATAAAGTGCAAAAGAAAAGCCCCAAATAGCATGGGAGGCAAAAGGATTTTAAAGACCATGGTTGTCAATGTCTGACTGGAAGTTATTGGCGTTGCTTTGACATAAATCTTTCTCAGTCACCCCCACTGAAGTCTTCATAGATCTTCTTCATCCAGCACCTTACATGAATGATGTAATTTTAGCAGAAAGTAAGTATAAGCTTCAGTTTTGTGAATGGGTTGTATAGCATGTGTGCAAAGAACCTGGAACCAGAATGTGGCCATTTGAACATAAACCTTTGACAATTTTCATAAACATTAGCAAATGTTATTTATACATGCGCACAGGATAGGGTTTACACTTATCTTAATAGATTTCAAGGGATGAGGAAACTCCAGGTTATGCTTATGAACTGAAGTAGTTAAACAATGAAATGCTATTAATACAGAAGTTAAAAAAGGAACAGCTTTGGAGCTCATATGCAGTTGAGATAGCAAAGATGCAGTAAATATGATAGAAGAAGGGACATTTTTTAAATTAGTTGTGTTCAAGGCCACATTCAGCCTAGATTTTTTTTTCCCGTGAAAGTTAGGGGTGCTGATGCAAACTCTACTTCAGCTGCAGTAGAAGGCGTTTTGTAGCAAACATATTCACAGGCTTTGTCAATTGTATGTACATACCTGACAGGCCCTTAGTTTACAATTCCTTTTCTGGCATGGATGTTTGTGTCAACAACTTATTAAAGGAATAGAGCAATGAAAATGGGACTAATAACATCTGTTTGATAAAGAAAATCATTGTAGTTTTATGATTAAACCTAGAATAATTAGAGGAAAAAAATGAAAACATAATCTGTCATTTATCAGGTACCTATTCTGCACCCAGCCCTATGCAAGGTGTCTCAAATCCTCATACAGCTCTGAAAGATAGTCCCATTTTACATCGTAGAGCCCTAGGATGACAAGGGTTACATCTTTCAAAAGGACACGGAACTAGGATTCAAACTCAAATTTTCTGATTAAAGATTCATACTTTCTAAATTGCTGAAAAATTTTGAAATTTTCTCATCAATTCTGGTAAAAGCAAATGATCAGTCTGACATGCTTTAGCAAATTCCTATGTAGAGTATAAATGATCATGAAATGGAAAAACAGAAGATGAAAGAACAAAAAGATCTTTGTAGAACTGTTGGTCAATTGGATTGAGGTATCTTCGATGGCTAATTAAGAAAGTACTGGTAATTAGCAAGAACATCATTGTAACTATACCTGCATATTATTTGAATTTGTTATAAAACACTCACTCTAGTAAATTATATTTTTATTTTTATTTTTTTGAGACGGAGTCTCGCTCTGTCGCCCAAACTGGAGTGCAGTGGCCGGATCTCAGCTCACTGTAAGCTCGCCTTTTGGGTTCACGCCATTCTCCTGCCTCAACCTCCCGAGTAGCTGGGACTATAGGCGCTCGCCACCTCGCCCGGCTAGTTTTTTGTATTTTTTAGTAGAGACGGGGTTTCACAGGGTTAGCCAGGATGGTCTCGATCTCCTGACCTTGTGATCCACCCGTCTCGGCCTCCCAAAGTGCTGGGATTACAGGCTTGAGCCACCGTGCCCGGCCTAGTAAATTATAATATCTTAATTCTTTCATGTTTTATCAGTGGTTACCAACATTTTTCTGTTGACTTTAGGAAATGTAGCTGAACTTGTGGGCCTAAATCATATTTGTAATCTGTGAAAAAAAAAAAATCTATAAAATCTATAACTTATAAAATGATATACATGTGGGAAGAATAGGCAAGGATTATCCCTTACTGAATGATGCCTCAGATCTGTCCATGTTTAATTTCATTATACCTTAAATTTATAGATGTCAGGCCACTGAAGTACTTGCATCACCACGCCCCAGTTCCATTGGCTAAGCATGGAGAGAGACTCTGTTTGGGAAAACATAAGGGAAAAGAACAAGAGTCTCTGTCTGATAATCCAGAAAATTCTTCTGGATCTTGTCCAAGACCATCAAAACTATACCTCTGTAAGTCTGCAAAAAGCACAGCGATATTAGACTTTCGTCCCAAATCCCTTCAAATACCTGGAAAGCCTTCTCAAGAAAGAGGGGCACAAATAAGCCCAGACTGTAAATACTACAGTAAATACCTAACTCTTCAATCCCCTGACACAATGAACATCCATAACCATCAAGACCACCGAGGAAAACATGACCTGACCAAATGAACTAGGTAAGTCACCAGGGACCAATCTTGGAGAAACAGAGCCATGTGACCTTTCAGACAGAGAATTCAAAATAGCTGTTTTGAGGAAATTCAAAGAAATTCCAGGTAAAATGAGAAGAAAATCAAAATTAGATCAATTTAACACAGACATTGAAATAATTAAAAAGAATCAAACAGAAATTCTCGAGTTGAGAAATGCAACTGACATAATGAAGACTGCATCAGAATCACTTAATAACAGAACTGATCAAGTGGAAGAAAGAATTAGTGAGCTTGAAGACAGACTGTATGAAAATACACAATCAGAGGATACAAAAGAAAAAAGAATAAAAAACAATGAAGCACAAGTGTAAGATCTAGAAAATAGCCACACAGGGGCAAATCTAAGCTGTTGGCCTTAAAGAGAAGGTAGACAAAGAGATCAGGGTAGAATGTATACTCAAAGGGGTAATATCAAAGGACTTCTGAAACCTAGAGAAAAATGTCAACATTCAAGTACATGAAGGTCATAGAAAACCAAGCAGATTTAGGCCAAAGAACACTACCTCAAGGCATCTAATAATCAAACTCCCAAAGGTCAAGGATAAAGAAAGGATCCTAAAAGCAGCAAGAGAAATGAAACAAATAACACACAATGGAGCTCCAATACATCTGGCAGGAGACTTTTCAGGGGAAGCCTACAAGCCAGGAGTTACATAACATATTTAAGGTGCTGAAGGAAAACAAAAATTACCCTAAAATAGTATATTCACTGAAAATATCTCTCAACCATGAAGGAGAAATAAAGACCTTCCCAGACAAACAAGAGCTGAAGAATTTCATTAACACCAGACCTGTCCTACAAGAAATGCTAAAGGAACTTCTTCTATCTAAAAGGAAAGGATGTTATTGAGCAAGAAGAAATCAAGGAGTTCCATTGATTCTAATTTCTTCCAATGAAGAATTAGAATAAACTTGCCTAATAAGCAATCTCTCAGTCTCCTCAATAGACCTGAAAAACTTTTCCAAAAATTATTTTGGCCCTTAGTAGATGACTTTAATTCATTAGAAAAATAAAATTCACCAGATATTACCTCAATTTTGCCATCTCAGTTACAAATATATCTTCTCCCACTCTCATCTTTCCCTTTTTTTCAGAGTGTACAAATCAGTGGATAAAAATAAACCTATCTATAGGCACATTAAGAACCTGTGAAAATTCAGAACATTATGGACAAAGAGAAACTTCTGTAAACTTTCAGAGAGAGGGAAAAAAAAGGGGGGCATTAACAAAAGATGGGTCAAAATTACTTTGAATTTCTCTATAGCCACGTAAGAAGCTGACAAAGTCACAGAGCGATGCGCTCAGATTGCTGAAAGAAATTGATTTTAAATTGAGGATTTGAAATCAATCCATATTCAATCAAGGACAAGGAAAGAATAAGAATATCTTAGTAATACAGCATAGCAAAGAATTACGTCCCATTAAAATGGGGGACTAAAACAAGAAAGAAGAAAATATGGAATAGATTCCGTTTGGAGAGACATAAGGGAATCTTCACTATGAGAGTAAGAAGAGTCTCCATATGACAACTGTTCACCAGACCTAGAGGGCAATGAACCCAGATTGGAGCCAGGGAGCGGAGATATTTCTTAAAAAAAAAAAAAGAAATTCATAGAATGATTCATGTGTCTGATCATTTTGAAAATTTAGACAATCGGCAAAGGTTTAGAATTGAATTGTGGTGAGTACAGAGAAAACTAAGAAAACAAGCCAATGAAAACAAGATAACTAGCTCCAGAGAAAACTCATCTGTGACTGACACTTGCATAATCATCCTAATGTAAACATAAAATATTAATCTAATCAAACAATTGATCTAGCTACATTGGTAAGTTTGGTGGTGGTAAGAGGGTATGTCCATGGGGCTTGGGGGAAGAAAGTTAACTGCTCTTCTTCCTTAATAGCAAGTGACCAAATAATTCCTAAAACTGAAATCTCAAGTAATAGGGATACAAACGTAATCTTCAGAACCATTTGTTTGTCTTTCAAAAGTTTCTATGCATGTAAAACTTTAACAAAAACAAAATGTAAAATACAATAAAAAACAAAACATTATAAAGGACTAATGAGATCCCATCCTCCCATGGGAAGTATGGCCTAGTAAGGGATACAGTCAAGTAATAAGCACATAAATAAAATGAAGCAACAAGTTCTAATATGTGCTGTGAGAGGAACAAAAAGAGTGCCCTGATAGACACTAGCTGGGGAGGATTTTTTTTTTTTTTTTGCATCGAATGAATCAGGAGAATTTTAGATTTTACCTAAGGAGGTGAAATGTAAGTTGAAACCGTAATGAAAAGTCATGCATAGCTGGGACTGGGTTTGGGAGAGTGTTCCATGCAGAAGGAAATATCAGTCTAAAGATGTAGAAGCAGGAAACAAATGAAGGTTTAGAGGAACCGAGGAAAGGCCTGAGTGTTTATAATAGGTACGAGGTAAGACGGAGAGTTTGAGATGAGTTTGGAGAAACAGGAAGGGACTAAGTCATGCATGGATTTTATTTACTTAAAAATAAGAGTGTTTAAGGAGGCAAATAAACTTATCTAAATATCAGACTGGCTTCCATGTTGAGAATGAATTGGAAACAGACAAGATTAGAAGTAGGGGACCACCTAGGAGTCCAGGCTAGGGACAATGAGATGTGCTCTAGAGATGGAGAGATGTGATTAAACAGAAAATGTCTGAGACATAATATGCAAAATTGGTGATGAATCCAACGTGGTGGGTGATAGAAAAGGAAGTATTGAGGATTGCTCTCATATTTTGCTTAGGGCAACTTGGTAGATGGAGGCTCCATTTATTAAAATAGAAAATGCTGGAGAAAGCACAGATAGAAGTGTGCAAGTAGAAAAGTGAGTCTTTTTAATGCACAATTTAAATTTCAGATGCCATTAATTATTCAAGAGGAACTGTGAATCTCACAACTGGATTTGTTAATCTGAAGTTCAGATATGTAAGTCAGGGAGCTATCAGAATTCAGAAGGCATTTAGAACCATAGGAATAGATATGATCACCTAGTCTGAGCAGGTAAAAATGGAAAAGAATAATACTCATGGTTGTCCTCTGAGTAATTCTAAAAATTAGTAGTCAAAAGAAAAGGATCAGAAGAAGAGATTAGGTGAGTTACAGACTAGTAGCAAATGACTGCTTTTCTTTTTCAAGTAACAAGCATTCACATTAAGTAAAAAAATCAGAGCAAATTTCTCAACCAATCAGAGTCACAGATGTCAAGAAGCCCAGAGCTTTTAATGCTCAGTTGTACTTTAGAATTTTAGTTAGTAAAAAGCAAGTTATTCCAAATGCCTATTGATTTTTACATCTTCAATTTGTTTTGCCACCCATACAATTTTAAAGCTGTAATGGTCCTCTATTCACTTCTTATAGCTTCTGTAACAAATTACTGCAAACTTGGTGGTCTAAAACAACAGAAATTTATTATCTCACAGTTCTGGAGGTCTGCAGTTTGAAAGTATAATAGTATCACTGGGCCGAAAGCAAGGTGTCAGCAGGGCCATAATACCTTGGCAGGCTCCAGGGAGAATCCATTCCTTGCCTCTTCTGGCTTCTAGTGGCTGCTGACATTCCTTGGCTTATGGTTGCATCGTTCCATGTGGCTGCATTCCTCCATGGCACATTGCCTTTGTCTCTCCCGAATCAAATATCCCTTTTATAAAAAAAAAAAAAAATGATGATTCCACTTAAGGCCCACTTGGATAATACAGAATAATCTCTTCATCCAGAATCCTTAGCTTAATCACATTTTCAAAGTCCCTTTTTGCCATGTGAGTTGACTTTCACAGTTTCCATGGATTAGGAGTGGGATATTATTAGGGAGTATTATTTGGCCTACCACAAGTCTTCATACATTATTTAACTTGACTATTCGTCATTTTTGATAAGAGAAAATGAAGCAGAGTTAAAGTTACTCACGCAGGTGCATACCCAATCACAGACAGGGCTGAAACCAGAGGCCAGTCTCCTTGTTGCAGAAACCACACATTACATTAGAAGCAAGATGACATTTTTTTTGGTTCTCTGACACTGGTTTTGTACAAGCAAGCTAGAGATTTTTGAATCACAGAGATTAAAAATAAAAAATTTGAAAAGAAATTTTAAGTTGTATGATTGTATTTTAATAACTGAAAATTACTTTTAACAATTATACTCACAAAAGTTCTCATTTATAGTGATAATTCATAATTTAATACATTTTATTATAGAGTTTAGTGTCTTCAATTAGTGTTTCTTAAGGGAATTTGTGAACGACTTTCCTGAGGGTTCCAGAGACTTTACTTTTGAAGAAAGTGCTCAAAAACACTGGGATAGATCTGTATACCAGAGCACTGGTGATTCAGATAATTAAACTTTTTTTTTCGTCAAGTAACTTGAGAGATAGAATTAAATAGTATGTGGTTCAAATCATCCCTGTTGAAGAAGCAGGCAAAGCAAGCAGGGTTTACATGTTTGCCAAACCACTTTTACACCCAGATTAGCATACATTTTGAAATTTTATTTGTTTACACTTTACGCATAAATACTTCTTAACCAAAAACGAAAAAAAATTAAAAACTCGGCCGGGCACGGTGGCTCACGCCTGTAATTCCAGCACTTCGGAAGGCCCAGGTGGGCAGATCACGATGTCAGGAGTTTGAGACCAGCTTGGTCAATAGGGTGAAACCCCGTCTCTACTAAAAATACAAAAACCAGCTGGGTGTGGTGGCGGGCGCCTATAGTCACAGCTACCTGGGAGTCTGAGGCAGGAGAATTGCCTGAACTCAGGAGGCGGAGGTTGCAGTGAGCTGAGACCACACCATTGCACTCCAGCCTGGGTGACAGAGCGAGAGTCCATCTCAAAAAA
>NW_012113475.1:1543750-1692633 GCF_000951035.1 Colobus angolensis palliatus | reverse complement strand
GAACTCCTGAGCTCAAGAAATCCACCTGCCTCAGCCTCCCAAAGTGCTAGGATTACAGGCATGAGGTACTGCACTGGGCCTTTGAATCTAACTTCTGTGCTCAGGAAAGTTCTTAATTCCATTCCTCTGCATCCTTATGAATATTTGTTATTTTCAAAGCATTTTATTTTCAGCAATTCAGTGGTATGTACTTTATTTTCAGCAATTCAGTGGTATGTATATTTCACTGTGCTTGAATTCTGCATTTCCCAATGTTATGCATTCATTTACATGTTCATTGTCTATTTGGACATCCTCTTTTGTCAGGTCCCTGGTAGAGGACTTATGTCTATTTTTTTTTCAGCTATATTTTATCTTCTTATTGATTTGTAAGAGTTTCTTATATGTTGTAAACATAAATCCTTTGTCGGATATACACATTTTATTCAGAATATCTCTTTCCCTTTGGAAGTTACCTTCTCACTTTCTTAATTTTTTTTTACACTGACCAATTATTAATTTTAGTATCAAACAAAATATCAACTTTTTTTTCTGTTATGATAGGGCTTGAAAAATTATTGTTAAGAGGCGAGTGGATCACGAGATCAAGAGTTCATGACCATCCTGGCTAACATGGTGAAACCCTGTCTCTACTAAAAATACAAAAAAATAGCTGGGTGTGGTGGCAGGCGCCTGTAGTCCCAGCTACTTGGGAGGCTGAGGCAGGAGAATGGCATGAACCTGGGAGGTGGAGTCTGCAGTGAGCCGAGACCGGGCAACTTCACTCCAGCCTGGGGGACAGAGTAAGACTTCGTCTCAAAAAAAAAAAAAAAAAAATTATTGTTTACACTTGTTTTGAATCACATGATCAGCCAGCTGTATGAATTTAAATAACGTTTTTAAAAGCTGGAATATTGAATGACATCAACCTTAAAATAATGAATCTTCAGGTGAAGAACCCACTTAGAATTCATGCACAATTATTTGAATGAGAGTTATGTGTTAATGTAGCATAGTAAGTAAGCGTGGGTTTGGCATCAGGTGTGGTTCATATATTTCTTTTGGCATCTAGTTCAGATTAGTAGATAATATAACCTTTACGAGTCTTCAAGTAAATTCCTCTGTAAAACTGGGGTAATAATGCATACCTGATAGTCTCTTAAATAGCTACCATATATAAGATGCCTTAATATGACATTATTCTCAGATGCTACTTTTGTAAACATGTCCAAGTACCAAAAAATGTTTTCAACCAGAGGATGAAGTGAAGTTTCCTGCTATCACTAAATATATGAATCAAAATATCCCTATACCTGTGGAATAAACATAACTCATTTGAAAGCAAGAATTATGAAGCACCATTCAGATGATGGATGGATGCTCACAATTTTACTTTACAAATGACACTCAGGTACTTAATCAATTTTTAAATTGCTTTTTGAGAGATGAAAAATAAACTCATATATCATCAATATAATAATGTCAGCTGAAACTGTGCTATAGAATGATGGTCTTGGAAGGAAAAATGTAACTTAGATTCAAGAATTCCAGAGCCATCTTAATTCAATAATTAAACTCCATGGGTCTTAGTGGCAAATGGGAAAATGCTTGGCAATATTAATAATAAGGTGCTATATATACTGTGTGAGCAAAGAACAAGCCCTATTTAAGGCAGTGACATATGCTTTATAAGAATGTGAGGACTCATGATCAAGTATGTCAAATAAAATAGACAGTTCCAACAATACAGAATTGACAGCATGGTGTTATCAGCATACACGGGCAAATGAGTGGTGCAATTCTCTGAAAGAGGGCAGTCATCATGCTGTGGAAAGATCAAAACACAGATAGAAATTTCTCATTAAGGTTGTTATGTTGGAGGCAATTGTGTAAGTATGTTGTCAGCACTTTTTAAAATGCTGCTCTAGCAATTGGCTAGAGAAGGCAAATTGCTTTGGTAAGATAGTGGTATTACTATATCCCTGTAAGCTTTCCATGAGGTATTCCTCATTGGATAAGATCATTATCTTTGCAATCTATTATTTTCTAATATTCACAGTGTTTTCCAAATTTAGACAAATACTTATAAAACTTACATGCTGACATAAATAACTTACATCATCTCTCCTAAGGGAATTCATCCTATTGGGGACATTTACATAGAGATACATAAGCTATAGATGATATAGACAGAGATATAATGTTATAAAAATCTTATAATCATATATGTGTGTGTGTGTGTGTTGTATACATATATAAGATGACTTAATATGATGAAATTCTCGGATATTTTGTAGGCATTTCAAATAAGTATCAAAATGTTTTCAACCTGAAGCTCCAGTGAAGTTTCCTGCTATCACTAAATATGTGAATCCAAATATCTCTATAGCTGTGGAATAAACACAGCTCCTATGAAAGCAAGAATTGTAAAGTTTAGTTGGTTAGGGCTGCCGTAACAAAATGCCACAGACTAGGTGGCTTAAACCAGAAATTTATTTTCTCACAATTCTGGAGGCAAGAAGTCCAAGATCATGATGGCAACAGGTTCGGTTTCTTTTGAGAACTCTCCTGGGCTTGCAGCCAGCTGCCTTCTCACTGTGTCCTCACATGGTCTTTCTTCTGTGAACATCACTCTTATTATAAAGATGCCAGTCAGATTGGATTAGGGCCTACCCTAAATATCTTATTTTAACTTAATCATTTCTTTATTTTATTTTTTAAAAATTTTGTTTCTACTACTGGTCACATTAATTATCTCTTTAAAGTCCTTATCTCCTAACACAGTCACATTCTGAGATACTGGGGGTTGGGACTTCAACATAAGAATTTGGGGTTTGGCGACACAATTCACTTCGTAACAATACATTTTGTATTATTTTATGTTGTGTGTTTAATCACATGAATGTGTTTTACTACAATTGCTGTTTTACCATTAAGTTCGGTGATTTTTTTTTTTTTAATTTACAGCTGTCTTAACTAATGTGAAAGTGGGAAAAAAAGCCTGCTGTCCTATCTCAAATGATCCTTGGTGACACTTCCTGGGAAACCGGAAATGTTGAGGGGTGGACACTGACAATCGCAATGTCAAGAGCCTGACACCCTTGACAATTCCTATTGGGCATAAACACCTGAGCATCCTCCCACATGACATTTGAACTGGCCTTGCAGCACAACATGAGTTTTTGGGTGTGACACTCGAAAAGGGGCATTGACAAGCTGTAGCTAGAGCCTGAAAATAATTTTCTACAGAACTCCATATGACAGAGTTAAACTAACTTATGAAAATAATAGAGAAATGAGTCTTAGCTCAATATTGAGAATAATTTATGTGCCTCAAAATACAATGAGCTTCTCATTACATAATAACCCCTCATCCAATAAAATGTCCAGGGACAGGATAAGCCCTAGACCAACACTACCCACAAAATACTCTTCTCTTTTCATTTCTACTGTTAACAGAACTGGATCGTTTGCACATTCCCTAAGTTTGCAATGTGGTTGTACATTAATTTGTTTCTTGAAAGAAACCTGTAGGTAAGTGAAATTCTGGGTCTCCTTTTAATATCTAATGGCATCTAGGGTTTCTGGACTGTCAAAGACTATGAAATATACTGAGATGGTACCATCTTATTCTCCTTCAGCTTATCACTATTTGAAGGGTTTTGAATTCTAAAATTAACCTAATAATTTTATAAAGCAATGTGAGAACTTATCTATTTATGAGAATTTTCTTGAAGCAGGTATATATTCTCCCCAGTATAAAAGTAATTATGTATTGGTATTTTCTTTCCCCATACCTCCCCATCATGGAATTAACTGTGCAGTCCATTGCGTAGCTTAAGATCTGCAATAGTTTACCATAATATACAAATACATTTTTTAGAAGGATTTTTAAAATGTTGACTTTTTTTTGGATGTACATCCACTCTTTCTATTGTCTCTTAATTCATGAAGATTCATATGACCAGATCAAATCACCTGAAGACATTTTTTTATTCCTAAAGACTTAGAGAGTCTTCTGCTTGGGAGAGCTACTTTCTAAAAGAAAACCAAGCATAAGAAGGAAGAAGATGAGCCAGGTGTAGTGGCTAAGGCCTGTAATCCCAGCACTTTGGGAGGCCGAGGCAGGTGGATCACGAGGCCAGAAGTTTGAGATCAACCTGGCCAACATGGTGAAACCCTGTCTCTACTAAAAATACAAAAATTAGCCGGGTGTGGTGGCATGCACCTGTAATCCCAGCTACTCAGGAGGCTGAGGCAGAAGAATTGCTTGAACCCAGGAGGCGCTGAACCCGGGGAGATCTGGCCACTGCACTCCAGCCTGGGGGACAGAGCAAGACTCCATCTCAAAAAAAAAAAAAAAAAAAAAAGAAGGAAGAAGATAGGGGACTGAGGAGTGACTGAATTACACTTCCCAGTGTATTGTATACACTGCAAAAAAAAAACCACAAAAAACCGTGAGTTCAAGTTAGGTTTTGCCCGGAGGGAATTAGTACCAAAAGAAAGACATTTGCATTTGTGGCCTGAGATTTGCATTCCCACATCTAACAAGTAAATTGATCTTCCTTTCATATTTTTAGTTAAGTTTAATCTTTTTTCCAATACTTTATCACAGTAAAGTGGATAAACATTTCATGAAAACAAAAATATTACATTGGGATTGTTCTCAAAATCAGGAATTTTTATGTAATAATATTTTAAATATTTAAAATCCATAGAAATGTTATAATTCATATTGATTACTTTCAGTTTTAAATGAAACCAAATATTTCTTTATTTACACAATAATAAAAAGATAAAATAAAGGAGTACAAATTATATGCCAAGTGGTATTCTAAAAGCTGTATGTCTGTTAATTAATTTAATCACCATACCAAATTATTTTAGAAAATGATTTCATATCACATTTTCTTTCTTTGTATGCTCTCATTTTAGAGCATTCAGTTTTTTCCTATGTATGAGCTGTTTTACTAGAAGTTAATGACACATTTGTAGTTGGAAAATCCAAAGTGCAAAACCATTTTCCTTAGTTATTTTCTTTCAGTAATTCAAATTTTCAGACTGTTGACCAAAATTAAGACTGTTGAAGCAAAAAAAAAAATTATACAATTTTATTGAAAGCCAAATTTGAGGCTCAATCAAGAAAGACACACCAACAAAGGTGGGTATGTTCCAAAGTTTGTTCCAAGTTGGAATGCTTTTGTAAGAAAGTTTAGAAGATGGGAGGGTGACTCCTCATACTGGAATTGTCCTTTTTCATTGGAGGTTACAATCCAGAGGTTACAATCATTGGCTACAGATAACATCTTACAGGCTCAAATGTTTTACGCACAAGAGAATGAGTAAAACTTCATGATTTAGAAAGAAATCAGCAAAACTTTATGATTTAGAAACAAATTAGTGTCGTTTTCAATGTCAGTAGGTTACATACTAATCAGTACGTCAACAATTTGCAGAACTCATGATCAGATTTGAACATCTCATGATAAGATTCTTTACTCAAGGACAGGATATAAGACATGAATAATACGACCTTCTCCAGGCAGTTAAAACATATTTTATTATTTAAGTATAGGGGTGCATGACTTAACCCTTGCCTGGCATGGGCCTAGGTGCTGTTTATAGTTTGGTATTTTATTACCATGAAGAATCTGTTCTATCAGTTTTGTGATCTCTATTTTAACATTAATGTTGGTCAGTTGTTGTGTATAATCCCTAAAACAGTGGGGTATAATGAGACCTGTCTGATCTCCCATCCCATCATAGCCAGAAACTCAGTTTTTAAGGTTTCTTTGGGGGTCTCCTTGGCCAAGAGGGGATCAGTTCAGGCAATGGGGTGCTTAGGATTTTATTTTTAGTTTACAAGATGTCTATGTGTTTATGTATTTGTAAATGTGCATGTATATGATAAAAGAGTATGCTTTGTTAATATTTTATTACTTCTAATCTTGCTTTTCTCTTGTTTTGCTAAATCACGAATCTAACAACACAACTGAGTCAGTCTCAATCTAATTCTATTCGCACCTTACTTCGCTGAATTGCATTTGTTGCCAGTGGTCGATGAGGCTGTTTTGATACACTTATTTTTTCATCATGACTCTTTTTCTCAGAATTTCTCTTCATAGTATATCTAACCACTTCATGAAGTAGCTAATTAGATCATTTCTGACCTTCCCCTTCAGTGACACATAACTAAGTCAAATATGAAGGAATTATGTGGATTAAGTTTGAAACCTGTGGTTTCCCTATACCATAGCCAAGGTACTTGATCATGTAAGAAAAAAAGCTTCAGAAGGGCGACAGAGATAGATAGAAATGAGTGGGAAATTAATTTTAGTAGCTGAAAGTTCTTGTTTTACATTGGCTTACTCAAGACATTCTTAACAAAATATTTCCTGTTGCCGTCTCTTGATATTTATTTCAAGAAAGATTCTTTGAGCATCTCAAAATCTTTGTTTCAAGTGAAATATTTTTGAGATTAGGAAAAAGCTTTTTTAGATAATAAATTGAAAGGTAACAGCTCTGGGCAATAGTGTCCTGACATCCAAAAAGATCCTATCACATTGTTTTACACTTTGACATGGTTTCAAATACTTGTTGCTATCATCTTTAAGTGAAGAATTCCAGAATTACCAGTAGCAAATACTTAAGGAGTACGAATTCTGTGCCAAGTGGTATTCTAAATGCTGTATGTCCGTTAATTAATTTAATCACCATACCAAATCTATGAGGTAGACACAGGCACCCCTCGTTTTATTTCACTTCATTCTATTGAGGCTTTGCAGTATTGCATTTTCTTTTACAAATTGAAGGTTTGTGGTAATGGGCAAGTCTATGGGTGCTATTTTTTTCCAACAGCCTGTGCTATTGGAATAACACAGGCTATTGGAAAACATGGCAACCATAGACCAAAATGTCACAAAGAGACTTTGTGCTTCTCATAATAACTCAATCGTTTTCATTATTATATCTGTTATGATAATCTGTGATCAGTGAATTTTTACGTTACTATTATACTTCCTTTGGGTTGCCATTAATCATGCCCATATAAGATGGCAAACAGTCAATAAACGTGTGTGTTCTGACTCTTTCACTAACAGGCCATTCCACACCTCTTTCTTTCTCCTTGGTTCTTCCTATTTCCTGAGACACAACAATGCTGAAATTAGTCCAGTTAATAACCTTACCATGGCCTCTAACTGTTCAAGTGAAAGGAAGAATCGCGTGTCTCTCACATTAAATCAAAAACTAGAAATGATTAAGTTCAGTTAGGAAGACATGTCAAAAGCCGAGATGAGTCAAAAGTTAGGTCTTTTGCGCCAAACAGTTAGCCAAGTTTTGAATGCAAAGAAAAAAATCTAGAGAGAAAGTTAAAGTGCTACTTCTGGGAACACATGAATGATAAGAAAATGAAGCAGCCTCATTGCTGATATGGAGAAAGTTTTAGTGGTCTGGTGAAAAGATCAATATGGACACAATGCTCACTTAAGTCAAAGCTTAATTCAGAGCAAGGCCCTAACTCTTTTCCATTTCATGAAGGCTGAGACGGGTGAGGAAGCTGCGGAAGAAAAGTCTGAAGCTAGCAGATGTTGGTTCATAGGCTTAGGTAAATGCCATCTTCAAACACAAAAGTGCAAAGTGAAGCAGCAAGTGCTGATGTAGACGCTGCAGCAAGTTATCTGAATATCTAGCTAAGATCATTGAATGAAGGAGGCTATAATAAATGATTTTCAAGGTAGATGAAACAGTCTTCTTCTTTTGGAAGAAGATGCCATGTAGGACTTTCATAGCTAAAGAGAAGTCAATGCCTGACTTCAAAACTTCCAAGGACGAGCTGACTCTCTTCTTAGGGGCTAATGCTACTGGTGACTCTCAGTTGAAGCCAGTGCTCAATTGCCATGCCAAAAATCTAGGGCCCTTAATGAATATGCTAAATCTACTCTATCTGTGCTCTAGAAATGGAACAACAAAGCCTTGATAATAACGCATATGTTTATAGCATGGTTTATTGACTATTTTAAGCTCCTGTTGAGATGTACTGCTCAAGAAAAAAAAAAAAAAGATCTGTTTCAAAATATTACTGTTCACTGACAATGTGTCTGGTTACCCAAGAGCTCTGAGGGAGAAGTATAAGGAGATTAATGCTGTTCTTATACCTGCTAACACAACATTCATTCTGCAGCCCATAGATCAAGGTGTAATTTTGGCTTTCAAGTCTTATTATTTAAGGAATACATTTTGTAAGGCTACATCTGCCATACATAGTGATTCTCCTTGTGGATCTGGGCAAAGTAAATTGAAAATCTTCTGGAAAAGCTCCACTATTCTAGATGCCATTAAAAACATTTGTGATTCATGGTAGGATGTCAAAATACCAACATCAATAGGAATTTGGAAGAAGTTGATTCTAACCCTCATAAATCACTTTGAAGGGTTCAACACTTCAAAGACTTCAGGGGAGGAAGTAACTGCAGATGCAGTGGAAATAGCAAGAAAACTAGAATTACAAGTACAGCCTGAAGATGTGACTGAATTGCTGCAATCTCATGATCAAACTTGAATGGATGAAGAATTACTTCTTACAGATGAGCAAAGAAAGTGGTTTCTTGAGACAGAATCCACTAGTGAAGATGTTCTCAAAATTGTTGACATGACAACAAAAGATTTAGAATAGTATATAAACTGAGTTGATAAAGCAGTGGCAGGGTTTGAGAAGACTAACTCCAATTTTGAAAGAAGTTCCCCTGTTGGCAAAGTGCTATCAAGCAGCATCACATACCACAGAGAAATCTTTTGTAAAAGGAAGAGTCAATTGATGCAGCAAACTTCATTGTCTTCTTTTTTAAGGAACTGCCACAGCCACCCCAACTTTCAGCAACCACCATGCTGGTCAGCAGTCATCAACATCCGGGCAAGACTTTTCACCAGCAAAGGGATCATGACTTGCTGAAGGTTCAGATGATTGTCAGCATTTTTTAGCAATAAAGTATTTCTTCTTTTTTTCTTGAGACGGAGTCTCGCTCTGTCACCCAGGCTGGGGTGCAGTGGTGGGATCTCAGCTCACTGCAAGCTCCGCCTCCCGGGTTCACGCCATTCTCCTGCCTCAGCCTCCCGGGTAGCTGGGACTACAGGTGCTGCCACCTCGCCCGGCTAGTTTTTTTTTTTTTTGTAATTTTTAGTAGAGACGGGGTTTCATCGTGTTAGCCAGGATGGTCTCGATCTCCTGACCTCGTGATCCACCCGTCTCGGCCTCCCAAAGTGCTGGGATTACAGGCTTGAGCCACCGTGCCCAGCCGCAATAAAGTATTTCTAAATTAAGATACGTATTTTTTACATACCTTAGCAACATAATGCTGTATTTCTTTACATACCTTAACAACATAATGCCGTTGCACACATAATAGGCTACAATATAATGTAAACATAACTTTCGTATGCACTGGGAAACCAAAAACTTTGCATGACTTTCTTTATTGTAATATTTACTTTTTGCAGCAGTTTTGAACCAAATCTGCAGTATCTCTGAGATATGCCTGTATAATTTTTATTATTTCTCATTTATAGAAGATGAAATTGTCACTCAGATTAAATAACTAACCATAGGGCACACAGTAGGTAAGTGGAAAACCCAGGTTTTGAGGTAAGCAACCTTGTTTGTAGCCACTATGTATTCCATCTCTTTAGAAAAATCCTTTTAGTTCGCTGTTTCTGTGCCACTTTTAATCTAATGTCTTTTCCAGAATGCTAGAGTGAGGAAAGAATGTTTTTAATTGAATATTTGAAAATTCTTAATTTAAGGGGATCAATCAAAAAATTTTAGTGAAGCATTTTATTACTACTGAGCCAAATAATTTTTAGCAATATAAAATGGTTTCCTTAATTTTCATTTAATTTTGGTGCATTAGAAAAGCTTGTGACATTCAGTAGCTCTAACTCCTACATGGTCTGTGTGATTTGTTATATTGACATTTATGGTTAATATAATATTAAAGAATCTATGAATACTATATTAAAACTGATTCTCGAAGGACAATAAGCAGACTAAAAATGGATTAAACATTTTACTTATGGGAGAAATCCTTTTTCATTTTGCTAATAATTATTTTTGCAAAACCTTTTGTAGTTAATCCGTTTTTACTCCCTGCAAGGTTTGTGTCACTATGACACAAAGAAAAGTGAAAAATTAATATAGCTGCCTGAAGTTCAACAAATAATTTCCTCTTGTATTTTCTTGTTCATATGTCCTTGTTTCCTGTGCCAGCCTTTTGCTGAAACACTGATATATTACCTTAGGCTAAGGATATATTTCATTTCAGAAGTAAGCAATTGAATGTGTAAGGCTACCTTTTTATCTATTTTTTTCTTTTAGTTTTTTAATCTGTCAGATGATGCCTGTGCGAGCTTATGCTGGTGACATGATATCTTGATTTATTCATTTCCAAAAGTTGTCGTATTCTGCCAGTTCTGTTCATCTTTGTTAAAACTTGAATCCAACAATAAGCAGTTATTTAAAGCTTTCTAATTGTCTCCTCTTTCCTGTGCATTCTTCTTTATCCTTCACAATCTTTTTTCTAGCATAATCATAGTGCTAGCCAATCATTTTGTGGGTATTTGCTAAGTACCAGTCATTGTGCTTAATGTCTTGCCTGCATTGTCACATGTAATCTACATAAGAATCTTAATAAGTAGGAATCATTTTATGTCCATGTTACAGATGAAGAAAATGAGGCACAAACAAGTTGAGGTTAAGAGGTTGATGACTGTAGTTTAAACTCAATCGTCTGTGTCCATATGATTCCCCACCCTTATTAATCAGCCTCTTGCATCAGATCGGTATGAACTTTGGGTTTGACCAACTGACAACTGATTTTACGTCTTGTTTACAAGGGAAAGCCTGATTATCTTTGTGCCTAAATCTGTGATTATTGTCGCTAAAAAAAAAAAATTTGATTTAAGGTAAATAAATAGTGGAATCAGAACTTTTAAAGACATGCAAATAATCAAACTATGGTTTACAGATGATTCTTATAGAGTTGTCTTTGGAGTTGATTTAGTACTATAGACTTCATTTAATTGTTATGGACAACGATCACAGGGAACTGGATTTATATGAGAGATTATTTTTATAAAAATTAAATTTTACCCTTACTATTTCCACACACCTTTATGTATAAATTATGTGATTCTTCATAGCATATTTCTGTTTGAAGTAATTTTAGCTAACATATTTGTGCACACCTAAAACATATGTCCTTATGAATACTTCACTCACATTAATTATTTAAGTCAAGCATTCATTAAAAACATATTAAGTAAATTATCTACTATATGTTGACCATAAATAAATTATCTACTATATGTTGACCATACTATATATGATATCTATAACATATGACTCATGATACCTTATAGATATCATGAACAAGAGAAACCAATGTTAAGTACCTCTGAAACAGCTCTAATAAATATAACTAGTAAGTGAGTATTGCAGGTTTCTGATTATGGGAGTGAATTTTTTTTTTTTTTTTTCTGTAGTAGCTATGCATGAATGTAAATACTAAATGCCAGTGTTTCTTTGTAATGAAAAGCAATATACAGGAGTTCAAAAATCTTTTCTTTTTAAAATTTCGGTCATTTGGAAAATAGGTTTGATTATTTAGAGAGATCTATAAATTACCCTTTATTCAAAATGTCTATAATTTTAATCATGTTATTTTAATTGCAATAGGTTGTAAATTTGCAATAAAATAACAAGAAGGAGGCTGTAACAGATGTTCTGCCAGCACACGTGATTTTATCTGAGACAATCTAGCATTCATCATGCTTAATCTTCATCAGTTGAAATGTACTACTGCTTTTCAATAATGTCTGCTCTGTACACTCAAAAGACTTCTGATATTTAGAAAAAAAAATTGACTCAAACGGTTTTTTTGTGTGTAGTTAAACGATGTATCTTTTTATCCTGATTGTAATTTTATTTAGTTGTGTATTATTTCATATTACATGATTTAAAAAGATAGCTATCTCTTTCTATAGATGCAGTCTTTTTATTTTTTGGATCATCCCATGTTTCTTTGCACATGATGAAAAATATTTTACCCAAATAGGCAAAATATCATCTATGCTTAAACTGGATGCAATTTGTAAATAACGGTGTTAATTTTTTTCTTTGGAATATACTACCCAGATGGCAGCGTAATTAATTTAGATAGCTGTAAAATCCTATGGAACATCACATTAGCAGTAATACTTTCATAAGGGAAACACAATTTAGGCCTGCTTCAGTACTATATTCAATGAAAATTGATTTCATTAATAATATAGTGCTTCCTAGAGTGTGTTTTGTATTATTTTAGGATCTTAGAACATATGAGGTAAAAATAAAATAAAATGAGAAAACAAAACAACATTCTTTAAATGACGGTTTATGAAATGTATGTCAGAAAGAGAGTAAGAAGGAGAAAAAAGAATAAGGAGGAGAGCAAAAGAGAGACTGAAAGTGAAAGAAGAGAAATACAGTAATAAGTACGTAAAAACCTGATGGAAAGAATAGGAAGCAAAGGAGGAAGAGGAAAAGATGGAGGAGAAAGAGAAGAAAAGGAGAAGGGAGAGGAAGAGGAGGAGGAAGAGGGAAGAGATGGGGAAAGAAAAAGAAGAGAGAAGCAAAAGGAGAACCAGGATCCTGCAGTAAAAAGACCAAAGCTTTTCCTTTCACTTGCAAAGCCAGACATTCACCTGCTGACATTCAGAGGATCATGTAGAGAATCAAGCTGTTGGGTAATGAGAAGGTGATCTCTTGCCTTAGGGCTTGCTTTCATAGAAAAGGAGTGGACGTGGGGAAAAATGAATGAACGTTCCTGCCAATGGGACGTGCGGAGAGACCATTAGGTCTTGGCTAGTTCTCAGATACCACAAATGTCATTTGTCTAGGCCTGGAACTGTCCTTGTTGCTGGGTAAATGACAGCAGTTTGAGAGGCTCCCAAGGAAATGTGGGGAGTTGCCCAGAAACATAAGGCTGGTGAATCTAGAGGTCAAAATAAGATTTCAAATTGGCAAAAAAGGAACAAAATTGTACTTATTTGTTTGCCTTTTCTATCCAAAGGGTTGGAGAACAAAACAGAGTAACTTCTAGAATATCTTTTCATTCATTCTAAAAAATGATCATGATAACCTTGCCTGGATGACATTATAAAACGTTTTAGCAAGAAAAAAATCAGAAGAATGTGCCTTTGATGTCTTTTCTGAGATTTATAAAGAAACTCCTCTCCCAAACTCCACTCCCACTGTTATTTGTTTACGAGATTCTCAACTTTTCCAATATAAATGCAGGATGAAATCAAGAAAGTTTTATTTTAAGTGGAAATTTGTGTTATCTTTACGAGCTTTTTGGGAGAGACAGTAGTACATATTATTACAGATTATTTTCTGATCAATATTTATAAGAACATATTTTGTGCTAAGGGCCAACTGAATTTACTGAAGATTTATTTTAAACTCACTACTCTAAGAAATATTTTAATATTCATATGCCATTTCCCACACTTTTAGAGTTCAGAAAACAATAAAGTTTAAATGTATTTGCTAATTTCCTACTTTAATTCAGTAGCAATGCCAGTGTTGAAATTTAGCAATTCCATTATGAAAGCTTAAGTTCTATTTATTAAAACTGTACCCACTTTACCCATTTGTGCCTTTCATTTTAATGAACAGAGCTGCCTCGTACGACTTTAAGGAGTATGCTGAACAAATGCACCAATGGTCACATTATACCAGGGAATAATCTTAGGATACCACTAAAAGAAAATTTATGGAAATGGTAAGTTTTTTTTTTTTCTTGTTCGGCAAATTACCAGGTTTCAAGAGTTAACAGGGAAATAAATGAGAACACGTACTCACAAACAAATTTTTTAAATGGAGGCATAATCCTAGTCCTTTTTCTTCCTAGTTTGTGAAGCTAGTATTGAAACCGCCTTTGCAAAATTATTAAACAGTGAAACAGATCCAATTTAACTGACTCCATCTTGCTTCTAACCTCCAAGCTGTCCTTGTTCATTCCTGACCATAGGCTGAACTTTGGGAGAAACTTAGTTTGTAGTTTATAGTTTAAACAAAGACAGCCTTTCCCAAAACAGACTTCCTTCTTGCCTGGGGACTAGACTAACATAAACCACAGGATTAGAAATGGTTTAGGAGTCATGCAGCTGGAGGCTACAAGATTCTGACCCTCCCTAAACTGCTCCTAAGATCAGTGCTTGAGATATTTTGCAGACCCTGCACTTGATGGATCAGCTGGCACCATCCAGATCAACAAACCGGGTTGTCTGATCTTGTGGCCCTCACCCAGGAACCCCGACTCAGCGCAAGAAGACAGCTTCCATTCCCTATGATTTCAGCCCTGACCAATCAGCACTCCTAGCTCACTGGCTCCCCACCAACACACCAAGTTATCCTTAAAAACTCTGCTCCAGGCTGGGAGAGGTTGCTCACGCCTGTAATCCCAGCACTTTGGGAGGCTGAGGCGGGTGGATCACAGGGTCAATAGATCGAGACCATCCTCCTGGCCAACACGGTGAAACCTCATCTCTACTAAAAATACAAAAATTAGCTGGACATGGTGGCACGCACCTGTAGTCCCAGCTACTCAGAAGGCTGAGGCAGGAGAACTGCTTGAACCCGGGAGGTAGAGGTTGCAGTGAGCCGAGATAGCGCCACTGCACTCCAGCCTGGGCGACAGAGCGAGACTCCATCTCAAAAACAAAAACAAAAACAAAACAAAAACTCTGCTCCCTGAATGCTCAGGGAGACTGATTTGAGTAATAGTAAAACTCCCGTCTCCCGCACAGCTGTCTCTGCGTGAATTAGTCTTTTCGCTATTGCAATTCCCCTGTCTTGATGAATCAGCTCTGTCTAGGCAGCAGGCAAGGTGAACCCCTTGGACAGTTACAGTATTAAGTTACTCAAAGAATGACAACTTTTTTCTTCAACTTTTATTTTAAGTTCAGGAGTATATGTGCAGGATGTGCAGGTTTGTTACATAGGTAAACGTATGCTATGGTGGTTTACTGCACAGCTCATCCCATCACAGCTCATCCCATCACCTACGTATTAAGCCCAGCATCCGTTAGCTATTTTTCCTGATGCTCTCCTGCCCACCTCCCACACCTCTAATGACAGGCTGCAGTGTTTGTTATTCCTCTCTGTGTGTCCATGTGTTCTCATTTTTCAACTCCCACTTATAAGTAAGAACATGCAGTGTTTGGTTTGCTGTTTCCTTGTCAGTTTGTTGAAGATAACGGCCTCCAGCTCCATCCATGTCCCTGCAAAGACATGATCTTGTTCCTTTTTATGGCTGCATAGTATTCCATGGTGTTTATGTACCACATTTTCTTTATCCAGTCTATCAATGATGGGTATTTGGGTTGATTCCATGTCATTGCTACTGTGAATAATATTGCTGCAATGAACATACATTTGCATATATCTTTATAATAGATTGATTTATATTCATTTGGGCATATACCCAGTAATGGGATTGCTGGGTCAAATGGTATTTCTGCTTCTAGGTCTTTGAGGAGTCACCACACTGTCTTCCACAATAGTTTAACTAATTTACACGCCCACCAACAGTGTAAAAGTGTTCTATTTTCTCTGCAACCTCGCCAGCATCTGCTGCAGAATGGCAATTTCACAAAGTCCCAAGGATGGACTTAAAATGTGTTCAAAAGTATGTCTCAAAATGTGTTCAAGATGAATTTGCAAGTTTTCAAAATGGCAACTGGAGTGAGTAGAGACAGTAATGGTTTCCTATTATAGATTTCCTCTGCTAGTTTTTCACATCATCTAGGCTAGAGGGAGGTTGATGGAATGGTACCAGGATCTTACATCTCTGTGGCTTTCACTCTGCCACACTATGTCACACTGTGTCTGTTCACCCTCTATCACTTAACATGGACCAGCTTACCAGTTTGCATATACAGTTGTCCCTTGAACAACATAGGTTTGTATTGTGTAGGTCCAATTATACACAGGTTTTCTTTTTAAATTTTTTTTTAATTAAAATAGAGACAAGGTATCACCATGTTGACCAGGCTGATCTCAAACTCCTGTGCTCAAGCAATCCAGCCCCCTTGGCCTTCTCAACTGCAGGTATTACAGGCATGAGCAACTGGGCCTGGCCTATATGCAGGTTTTCTTAAGCCTCTGTCACCCCTACCCTGGGGAGAGCAAGACCAAACCTTTCTCTTCCTTTTCCTCCTCAGCTAACTGGACATAAAGATGAGGATGGAGACCTTTGTGATGATCCCACTTCCACTTAATGAATAACACATATATTTCTTCTTCCTTATGAATTTCTTTTTTTTTTTTTTTTTTTTTTTTGAGACGGAGTCTCGCTCTGTCGCCCAGGCTAGAGTGCAGTGGCCGGATCTCAGCTCACTGCAAGCTCTGCCTCCTGGGTTTAGCCATTCTCCTGCCTCAGCCTCCCGAGTAGCTGGGACTACAGGCGCCCGCCACCTCGCCCGGCTAGTTTTTTGTGTTTCATTTTTAGTAGAGACGGGGTTTCACTGTGTTAGCCAGTATGGTCTCGATCTCCTGACCTCGTGATCCGCCCGTCTCGGCCTCCCAAAGTGCTGGGATTACAGGCTTGAGCCACCGCGCCCGGCCATGAATTTCTTAACCTTTTCTCTAGCCTACTTTATTGTAAAAATACAGCATATAATACATATAACATATAAAATATGGGCTAATTGACTAATTGATGTTATTGATAAGGCTTCTGTCAATAGTAGTTTCTTCGAAATTCAGTTTTTGGAGAGTCAAAATTTTCATGCAGATTTTTGATGCACAGGGGATCAACGGTAGTTTTTTCTCCTTCTCATTCCCGTCTTTCTTTCTCTCATTGTCATCCTCCTTCTCTTTCTCCCACCTCCCTTCCTCTTCTTCCTCCTTATTTCTGTTCTGTTCTTTTGTCTCCTACCTTTAATTCTTGTTCTTTTTCTTGTCTTTGTTATTAACTTCTGCCAGGTAGCCACCAGAAGATGAAAAACAATGGGGAAAGAAAATGTCCAGGAGATTTGTTCCTGAAGTTTGTGTTGTTTTAGATTTTACAATTATAGAATAAATGATATTATGCCTTTAAAAGTGTAGTGATATAAGGAAGATTAGTCACTTTGGGTAATGTCCACATCAAAAAGAAAATGACAAAATCAATTTTGCCTTATTATTCACTGTTGAATGTGATCATTCCCCCTGAGGCTGGAACCATTTGGCCCTATTGAAAATAGTTTTCTCACAGGGTCATTTGCCAAGGAAATTTCTCCATTGGTGTGGTTAACCTAAAACAATCACATGATCTATAAATTTAGAAAGGGAGACTTCATTTCTTGTAAAAGGTTACAGCCTTGCGAGGTGGCCATCTGGCAGGCTGGGAAGTGTGCCTCCAGCTGAAGCCATTTGTAGGCACTTTGAGGAAAGGAGGGGTCAGGCAAGAATTTAAGTTGAAAAGGTTGGCCAAACATACATATTCAACAGGTTACAGGAGGAGCTATGAATATTCATAAAGGTGGTCTTGACATATGAATATTAAGTAAACATGCATGTAATATATGACCCTTGTTTACCTTGGGGGTGCAACTTAATGTTTAAATGTGTTACAATTAGGTCCTATACATCAAAAGATGAAGGAGAGATACAGAGGCACTCAGCCATAATTAGTCCATGGTCAGTGGTCTTATCAGGAGACAGTTATTGAAATCAGTCTTTTGCCCAGTCAAAGCTGTAGTTATGAGTTGTGGAGCAGGGGCCAGGGACCAGTTAGTCTGCATATGGTAGAGTTGCAAATTGTTTTAATTTTGCTTATCTCAAGGCCAGTGCTTGTTTAGTTGCTAGAAAAAAACAAACAACAACAACAGCAACAAAAAACCCTTGTGGCAGTTAAAATATAGTTTATTCTTTAAGTATAGGGGTGTATGACTTAACCCTTGCCTGACATGGCCTTAGTTGCTGTTTATAATTTGATGTCTTATTGCCACAAAGAGTGTTCTCTGTCAGTCTTGTGATCTCTATTTTAACATCAGTGCTGGTCAGTTGTTGCGTCTAGACCTGCAAAGAGAGGAGGTATTGACAGGGATAGGAGTCAGAGAAATTCTAGGCAGAAAAGGGCAGGGTTCCTGCCCAGGGCCCCACCCTCAAGCCTGAAATCTCGGGCTAAAGTGAGAACTTTACATCCCTGTTTTCCTGCTGGAATGTTGCCTTTTCCAAACCATCCCTGGCCTGCACCGACCCCCATCCTGTTCCCATAAAAACCCCAGGCTCCACTGGCAGAGAGCAAAGAAGTGGAGAAGAGTAGAAGCGGCTGAACATCAGAAAGAAATAGTTTGACTTCAGAGGGATGACTTGACTGCAGGACTTCAGAGAAGAGTCTGGCTGGAGACAGCCGGACTTCAGGGGAAGTTCCCACTCCATCCCCTTTCCAGCTCACCCTTCCTCTGAGAGTCGCTTCCATCAGCAATAAAATCCTCCTCATTCACCACACTTTAATTCATTTGTGCAACCTGATTTTTCCTGGACACTGAACAAGAGCTTGGGTGCCACACAGGTGTGGACGCTAAAGGCTGTCACACTGACCCTCGACCCTCTGCCCTCACTGACGGAGAACAACTGCCTCAGGTAAAAAGGCAGAGGGCCCACTGAGCTGATTAACACTTAAGTCGTCCACAGATTGCAAAGCTAAAAGTAAAAGCATGCAGCACTGTAACACACCCCTCTGGGGCTTTGGGGGTTATGGGTACTCCTGCGAGATGCTGCCACAGGGCCTGCATGGAGTTTTGCTCCTGCTGGCACCCAGAAGCACTTGCCCTAGCTCCTGCACCCATTCACCTGTGTGCTCCCCCTCCTGTGAGGGGTTGGATTGAGTAAGCGAGGTACCTCTGCCATGAGACCCACAAAGTGGTGGTGGAAAATGTCCCGTTTCAGTATAACAAGGCATGTCTGGCTTTCCATCATGTCATGGCCAGGAACTCAGTTTTTAAGGTTTCCCTGGGATCCCCTTGGCCAAGATGTGTCTGTTCAATTGGTGAAGGTGCTTAGGATTTTAGTTTAAAGCATGAAGAAGTCATATCTGGTTGGCAAAACTGCATCAGTGTGTTAGGATATAGCTAGGGCATGTAGTAGCTGTTTGTTAAAACCCAGAATGAGGATATTTTAAGAAAATTCGACATCTGCTTTGTAGGCCTAATTCAACAAAGATGACAACATTAATCAAATATAGATGTCATATTTTACCTCTTCAGATTAAAAAATAAAAATTAGGAGTAGATTTGGGATTTATATTTAAAAATTCATATATATCTCCATTAAGACATGTAAAATGAATTTTACTAGAAAATTTTCTAAGTTTTGTGACTTTCTCAGATTTTTTTTTCATGAATTTAAGACATTTAATTCTTTCTATATTTCCAGCATGTTCTGAGCATTTACTGAACTCAGTGTTTTTTCCATTAGCTGCAGTGCCAAGAACTTCATTGATGAGCAATTGGTATATGGCCTCATGGAATTCTAAAATGCTCTGTAGGCATTTTAATATGCTTATTCTTCAAAATTGATTATAGAATCAGTTTTCAGATACTAGTATTGTTCCAATGATACCTACAATGTATTTCTTAAATTTAAAGGTTCTTTTGTGATACCCAAGAATGCCTTTAGAGCATGTAGATGTGTTGCTGATAATAATGATGGCTTCTTTTTCTCAAACAGATGTTCTCCTTTGAGTGTACCACATGGGAAGAAAAAAGCCACAATTATACAGAAATGTAATTTGTTTATTCTTCCCTCCACCTTTGTTTATTCTTCCCTTCATTGCATGGGGTAGATTACATAGCTCGCTGTTAACACAGAGCTCTGTGATAGAGGAAAACTCACTGATGAGCTGTCAGTCTGCTGACCATTTAAAGGAAATAGAATTAATATATCAAATAGAATCAAGATTCAAGGGATTTAATGACAAGATTCAGAAAGGGCAGTAAAAGTCACATTAAAAAGACATGTAATCTCTGGAGGATCTTTGAATTTCATCTACAGAATAACTTCTACACTATTTAGCTTTCTCTTCAGCTGGAATAAAGAAATCTAAATATATTTGTTAAAATAGCAAAGCTACGATGGTGAGGTCGGCAAAAGGGTACAGCAGAGAATTGAAGGAGGGTTTGAGACTGTGGGAGGAATTTTTGTAGGTTATTTTTTGTTAATAGCTAGGTGACTCTATGACAAATCATAAAAATTAATGCATGTTAATATACCTAAGAAATTAGGATAAGGAAAGACTATATTCTTGAGATATATTTGATATATAAATAGCAACTAAATGTCTTTGTATAAGTTTAATACTTTTCTCAACATAAATTATACATCTAGTCACCTTAAATTACTTTTAGAAAGGATTTGGAAGCACAAATAAATGTATTTTTCCTATATATATTTTCTGGCAAATTACTATCATCCTTAATCCACAGATTTCATATCAATAAAGAAATATACATGTGGTTCTCTTTATGTATATTATGCATAATTACATATTTTGAAGATGATTGTGGCAGCAAGCATAAATGAGGGGGAGTAAATTACAAAAATAACAGAAACTATCCATAATCGTCTGTATCCTGGTAAGAGGGACTCAGTGAGTCAATTTCTTTATCAGTGGCTTGAAGTTAGGAGAGTAAAGTGTATTTATAAGAACACCCATTCCTTGGGTTGCATTATGTACTATTTTCACTGTTAACTTCAGTAGATATAATTACTAGTATGAATAAAAAAAAATTAAATCCAAATAAATATTTGAATCCGAATAATACATTGAAAAAATATACCAACTTTAAGATAATGTCATGTAGCACTTTCACTGTTATCTTCAGTGGGCTTGATATAAATGTTTACTTGAATCTAATAGGAAATCACATTATAACTAGGATTTACTATAAACTGATATTTTAAAAGCTATGCAAGGAATGTTTTAAAACACCATCCTAAATATCACTACATTCAACACTTGATACTGTACACTGCATGTTTGTGCCCCCTCCCTCTATCAAATTTATATGTTGAAGCTCTAACCCCAAATGTGATGGTATTTGGAGGTAGGGTTTCAGGAGTTAATTAGGTTTAGATGAGGTCATGAGGGTGGGGCCCTATGATGGGATTAGTGTCTTAAAAAGAAGGAAGAGACCAGAGCACTCATGTGCTCTCTGCCCTCACACTCCTTCTCCCTCTCCCTCTTTCACCCTCTCTTCCCCTCTTTCTCTCTCCACGTGTGAAGACACAATGAGAAGGCAGCCTTTTGCCTTCTATAAGCCAGGAAAAGGGACCTCACTAGAGATACCAAATCTGCTGGCACCTTGATCTTGGACTTATCAGGCCTCAGAACTGTGAGAAATAAATGTCTGTTGTTTAAGCCACCCAGACTATAGAACTTTGTTGTGGCAGCCCAAGCTAACTTAAATAGTTGGCATCTGAAAAGTGTTTTGACTAAAGCCTTGGCTTTGAAAGTTTATGAAGCAATTCATGAGTAAATATAATAAAAACTCCAAAATTTGGACTTTTCCCAGAGTTTTAGATTGTATAATTAGGATGTCAGCCCAGAGAAATAAATACTACTTTATTGTTGTTTTCTCTGAACACAAATGCAGTATAGCTCATTGAGAATTCTCACTGAGCTCTGGTAAAAGCACTCAAGGGAAGGTTCTTAATAACACTCCCCAGTCTGTTGATGAAACCCTTGGTTTGAAATCACAGGGACAGGAAATAAGCAAACATCCCTGCCTTCCACACAGGAAAGCAACCCAGCTAAATTGTACACTCTGGGAAGGGCAAGCCTATATTTTTGCTTTAATGTATCCCACAGGTGCCTTGCAATGATCAATGATAGACAAAATTTTGAATAATGAGAAAAATTTTGTTACATTGAAAATTACCTTTGTTGAAGACAAACACTATGCATGGCTCACGAGGTTTCCAATGAGAGTTGACAAATTTATATTTTGAAACAGATGAACAACAACCAAAAAATTATCTCTATGTGCCCTAAAAAACAAGCCAACTGAAAATTAGGATGGCTTACTTTAATCATTTCTTAATGATTAACTAATATTAGCTTATTCTTTCAAATTGCTAATTTTGACCAGTGGAAAGAGTAAGAAAGAGCAATTGTAGACACTCATAGCTTTGAATAGGAAGTCTCTCAATTCAGGGAATGAATACAAAAGGAGGTAACAGAAGACTGGTCAACAGCAGAAGAAAAAAAAAAAAAGAGGTGGGTGGTTATTAAAGATAAATTTCTCATTCTTACAGAGCTATCCATGATTCTGGTGGTCGTAAATGCCATCATAACCCCAGATTATGTATTTCAAATGCAACATTTGTCTGTACTGATTTACTTTATATACCTTTTATTATTTGTTATATATAATTTATCATGCCTCCTATATTATGTACCTTCAATTAGGTATGTAATTAGCTACTTATTAAATACTAAATGAATGGATTTGAGATATTCATCAGTAATTAGTGACTTGGTGTACTTTGGGAGCCGGTGTGGCTGGAAGATATTGTGAGAGAGAAGGGCTCTGAAATTGAATCTATAAAGTAATATTCAAGGTACTTGGCTATCTCCATAGAAGAAATAAAGAAACGTTCCAGTGCTATATTTTTTTCTACATGTATGAGTTTGAAGATGATGATTAAAAATACAATACTAAATTATCTTTGATTATATTGAGTGACTTTAAAAAAATAGCCAAGCAAGTTCATAGCAACTTAACAGTTGCTCTGATGCCTCTTGGCTATTGGTGGCAATTTGTTATTTAATTGTATATTCTACAAATCCATATAAAAATAAAGAATATTATTAATAATTATATTCCCAAATACCAAAGCATTATATAATGCTAAATGTTATTATCTAACTAAAAATAAATAAATTAGATTGGACAGTGCAATGATGAACATTGTCAAATGATTTACTTCCTTCTGTTCTGGTAATAGAAAAGAAAAACAATATAATGAAATCACTGAAATCTATGTTGAAAAGTATATATGGGAAACAAAATCTATTTTAATCTGTGAAGAAATAAAATTTTAAAAATTTAGATTATAGTAAATTTTTAGGCAGGGACTGAAGATATCATGAGAACTTTTTAAATGTTTTTGAAAATGACATGTTTACACATAATAAGATAAAAAGTTGTCAGTCATTCAGTGATATGGTTTGAATTTGTGTCCCCACGAAAATCTCGTACCCGATTATAACCCTCAGGAGGGGTCTGGTGAGAGGAGACTAGACCATGGGGGTGGATTTTCCCCTGCTACTCTCCTGATAGTGAGTTCTCATGAAATCTGATTGTTTAAAAGTATGCGACACCTCCCACCTCTCCTCCTTCCTCCTTCCCCAGTCACGTAAGACGTGCCTGCTTCCCCTTCACCTTCCACCATGATTATAAGTTTCATGAGGCCTCCCTGGCCATGCTTCCTATACAGCCTGTGGAAATGTGAGTTAATTAAACCTCTTTTCTTCATAAATTGCCCAGTCTCAGGTAGTTCTTTATAGCAATGCGAGAATGGACTAATGCACCCAGTTGTCAGTTTTAACTCTTGGGTCACACTCTTCTTTGGCAGCCTGAATCTAGTACTGAGTGAGGCTACGGTATGAAGGCCAGATTATTTTGACTCAATGCAGGACATTCTGATGGACAATACTTACTTTAGAGTTCCTCCTTGCAGAAGTGACGAAGTTTGTTAGACTGCAGCTTAAAATCTTCTGCATAGTTATTGTGAAATTCCCAGGTGTTGCACTGTGTTGTATATGTATGTGAAAGTTTGCTTAACCATTTGTCTGTCGCAGGACATGTGGGTGATACCCAGTTTTCAAGCTATTACAAATAAACTATGAACATTTACATACAAGTCTTTGTATGGATGTATGCTTTCAAGTTTTGGCAAATTTGAAAAATTTTCAAGTATCTGCTATAAATAGAAGATACTTTCATCTTCAAGATTGGAAATATTTCAAAAATTGTTAATTTTTATGAGGATGTGTGGGGTATAAGGAGCAGTTTTTCATATTGATAGGACTTAGATTGTTAGTACCAATCGAAATGGAAAATTATAGTCATCCTTTGTCCCAGAAATTCTCCATCATTGGCTATACTACTAGGAAAATGACTTAACTTCTATGTGCTTCTGATTCTCATGGGCAGAAGGAGAGTAATAATATGTAGTACAAATTTCATAGGTTAATATGTAATTCATTATGTTATAGTGATCATTAAACAAATCAATTCATAAAAAAAGACTTACCATACCAAAACTTTTATTATTATTTTTACTATTACTTATGAAAGTCTGTTCTTCAGAAACACTGTCAGATATCTAAGGAATGTATTTTTAAGCATGTTCACTACAGTAACATTGTAATAATAAAAAATGGGAGACTACACAAAGAGCAGATAAAGGATTAGTTAAAGAAATTTTAGCACATCTGTGGGAGGCAATATAGAGAAAGGATGGATGTGGGCTCTGGAGAAGACATGGCCTGATTCCAAATCCTGCCTCAGCCCTATGAGCTCATGGGCCTTGGTCTCCGTGTCTTACGTTCTTTAACTATAAAAATCATGGTAATAATGCCCACTTTACAAGGATTATTGTGAGGAATGAGACATCACATGTAAATTGTTTAGAAGAGAAACAGGGCATAGTGAGCATCCCATAAATTGTAGTATTACACAGATAATGACTTACCCTTTAGAAGAAGGGCAGATCTGCAGGTACTGCCATAGAAGAATACTTATTAGAAAAATACTGTTTCCCCCTTATAGATGTTGTGTGGGGGTAAATGATCCACTCATATATTCTTAGACTTGAGTGTACATGTCCAACTACGTGTCAATTACTATGTTATAATTAGATAATTATAGGAAGAGAACAATAGTTAAGCATATTTCAAATTTTCAATTCAACTTGCTTAATTTTGATTCCGAATGAAAATCTTAGTATGGAAAATTGATCAACTCAATGTAAAGAGTAAAAATAAAAGTTTACAAAAACGATTTTCAATTTTTGAGTAATTTATTTAAATTTGTGAATCTAGAAAATGTATGTTATATATTTATGTAGAGGGAATAACAAAAGTTAAGTGTTTTATTGGAAAGAAAACTGTGACTGATAATATGATGTAATTACCATTTTATAATATTACTTTACATTGCAATGATTTAAAATGAAGAAATAAAAATAGGAATAATTATGCTAACAAATTCACTTTGTTTTCTGTGCCACTAAATTTCTTTAGGATCAAGAACTCCTTCATACTCAGACATTAAAAAAAATTCAAATAATTTTATAAAATAAACAGACATACAAGTTTACTCATATTAAAAAAAGAAGTTGGTTTTCTTTTCCTGTAGAAAAAAACAAAACAGAGCAGATGTGCAAGCAAAGATAAATGAAAACACTGGCTGTTTCTCAATAAAGGTGATAGTCTGGTTTTCATACTAACTTATGTACGATATAGTAAGTAACCACTAAATGTAGTAACAGGGGGAAACTTGGCTGGAATTGTTCCTTTTGCAAGTCGTAACCAGACTTCCTGCCCATAATTTAATTCTAATAAGGCATCTCCAGTTAAAACCCTATCACAGTGTATTTCACTGTTAATATTTTCAGACTCAAATGCAAGCTTGTCTACTCCATCAACCACTAAAAATCCAGAGATATGAGCACTGAATGACTCAATGGTATACTTGAAAACATATACTCCAAGATACGGAATTCTAAATTTTCCAGTTCTTGGGGTATATGAAGCTCCATAATTGACATCCAAGTTATTAAACAGGATAGGACCAGGTGTAGTCATTCCATATGTATGAGATGCAAAAAATGCCACCATAGGTGCATATCTGTAAGATCCTTTGGAAAAATCTGTTAGAGGAAAAAATGGCAAGAGTTAATTTTCATGTTTTTATCTTATTTTGTCTTTCCTTATATCTTCATCACTTTTATCTCAGTTACAAAAAGTCTTAGCAGAAGAGAAAGGCCATCCATAAAACTTAGCAAACGTGCATGTGTCTCGATGCCTGTCTCTTGGGCAAATTACTCTAAATTGCTTAGCCTCTTGGTGCCTCAGTTTCTCCATTTAGACCACGATAGAATAAAAATAACATTTGATACCTTCCTCACACAAATGCCTCAAACATAATTTGCATGTTGCTTTGATCTCCCGAGAGATAAAGGAATTCAAAGCACTCTATGATTATTATGGTTATGTCAGAATGTTTTAAAGCCCCTTGAAGGAATTGAAGCTGACATGATGTAGAAACAATTTTTCCGGCACCCTGTCAAGCAGTTTCTAAAGGCTAAAACGAAAACCATATAAAGTCATATTCACTGTAGCAAAGTAGACAAAGGCAATTTTCTGTGTAATTAATGCCAATTGTACTTACAAAGGCTGAGATCTAAAAACAGACTAAAAAAATTTACATTTCACTATGCAGGATATTATTAAGAAAAAGCTGATTTGAAATAGGTTTTTTTGCAGTCATTGAATAACACGTTTTTATGCTGCACATAAATTTCTGTATAAAAATCAGAAATGGTGCACTCTTGAAGTAAATCCAAAGCACAATACTTATGAATTTAAATAAATAAAAACGCCATCTTGTTTTACTTAATACATTTGAGCATGTTCTACTAGTTCTCACACAGTCAATATGGTACCATTAGTTTAACCTTCACAGAAAACGTGTTACTAAGCATGTATTAAAGCCTCATTTAAATGACCATACCAGACATAAATCAAAAGTGTATTTCTTTAACCACTTGTTTGAGGAGAAAATGTTTCTATCAGTCAGATATATACATCCATATTTTTTTAGGATGCACAAGAGAAAAAAAGTTTGTGAGAGGGTGGAATTTTCCATAAACTGCCTCTATATAGCAATATTGAAAATTTCAACAAGTTCATGTGAATAAGAATTTGCCTAACAAAAAGACGTTTCCACTTGTAAATCAGGTACATTATTCAGTAAGTTTCAGAAAAGTAAAAGGAATTGTCAAGTGGATCCAGATTAAGCAGGCTTAAATATTCATTCATAAATATTTTCAAAAAGTGTTTCTATTTATAACAATGAGCACATCCAAAGATGCATATAGTTTCTTTTTACCTGGAGCTAAAGCATTTTCTTCCACAAGCTTGATAGTGCAGTTGTCACCAGTGAAAGGATGCCTGCAGGCACAGGTAAAGCTAGTTCTTCCATTTATACATGTGCCCCCATTTTGGCACGGATGCCTACTACAGCTTGAATACTCCTCTGTTGCTGAAAAAGAATCAAGGTAAAAGAGAATAAAGTGACCTATTTTCCTGTTGATCTCAAATCGTAGTTTGCATTAGAATAGGAAAATGACTGAATTTTAAGTAAGAAAAATGGGCTCCACAGCCCAGGATGCCTGTCGATCTGGTCACAGGACGTCATGCAAATCCCTTAGCTCTGATACCTCCTTCAGTAAAGTGGGCAAAATTCTGGGATCCATTACATTTATTGGTGTGAAATGGTAACATTCTTGTCAACTGCAGAACAGAACAGAATTATCTCAATACAGATCATGTATATTTGAAACTGGTATGTGATAAAGGTAATGCTTTAAATCACTGGAGAAGAAAAATATCTATTCAATACATGGCGCTAAGCTGGTATTTAATATATATAAAAACATAAATTCCACATATACAAAAATACTAAATATAAAAAACCAATATGATTGCATTACAACAAAAAAGGAGAATATCTTTCTAGAGCTTTAAATTTTTTTTAAATTCTTTCAAAGCAAAATAAAGCAAAGCAAAGGAAAACAAAACCCTGAAACCATAAAAGAAAAACATTATCACGTTTGACCTAAGAATTAAAACTAGTTTGCATTGAAAATCACCATTCTCAAAGTTTAATAATAAGTAACAAATTAAAAGAAAATATTTGTAGAAGACATGGCAATCTAATGACTAATATTCATAACATATGAAAAGCTCTGAAAAGAAAAAAAAATTCTCCCCTTAAAAAATGGAAAATGAGGCTGGGTACGGTGGCTCACACCTGTAACCCCACCACTTCAGGAGGCCTAGGCATGAGGATGGCTTGAGCCCAGGTGTTTGAGACCAGCCTGAGCAGCATAGTGATACCCCATCTCTAATTTTTTTAAATAAAAAATAAATAAAAATAAGAAAATGGTCTTCACTTAAAGATCAGAAAAAAATAAGTTAAAAAATGGAGAATGTATCATTGAACAAAACCCACAAAATCTCACTAAAAGTTTTAAAGCATATGAAACCTCATTACTAATTAAGAAATAATAAATTTAGCAATAATAACATTATTTAAATATCAGGTGGCAACATTTAAAAAGATAGAAAATATCCAGTCATGTCAATATAAGAGAACATGGGCCTTTTCATGCAATTCTGGCTGGAGTGTAAACTGCTATAGCTATTAATAGGACAATGTGACACTATTTGTCAGTATTAAAAAGACTCATTTACTTTGAGCCAAACATTTCTTCTGTGTGTATATATATACTCCAGACATACTTGTCCATGTGCACGAAGACAATTCTTCAATTCAAAATGATATCATTTGCATTCGTGAAAAATTTAAAGACTCCTAAATGATCACTGACGCAGGACTTGTTAAATAAATTATAACATATTCCCACTGATGAATATTAGACAGCAATGAAAGAATGAGGTAGATTCCCCAACAGGTTTGGTTTACTGAAGACAGAAAGTTACAGTTCACACATTACATATAGAATAATTTCATTTGTTGTGAAAACTTCAAATTGTGAATATGGTTTATAAACATAATACATAATTATGTAAATGCAGAAACAAGGTTGGAAGAATTCAGTGCTTACACTACTTGCCACAATTACTCTGGTGCCACCTTATGGTAATGATGTAGTTTACCATCCACTTATTTCAAATCAGGTGATTGTTGATGATTTTTAATTTGAAAGTTATTTGCTTTGTGTAATATTTTTCTCATGAAGTGAGATTTATAAATTTCTTTATACATTCTATATATCTAAATTTTCATAAACATTATATCTGTATAATTGAAATTCACATAAAATGTGACCAAACTGCATGCCTGTATTATTAAAATTTTTTGCAAAGCAAATATGTTAATATTGCACTTATGTAATGAGAAATTAATCAGAATTATATTGATATATTCTCTGCAATATTCTATAAACTATTATTCCTTATTGATATTCTATAAACTAATATTCCTTATTAAGAAAAGTATTAAAACTATTACATGTGTGTAATATCTTTTAACAAATATTTCATCTGGCTAACATTCCTTTAACCTCATTTTGCTGCATATGAATAGAGAACTTTGCCCATTATTTTCCTGCATTAAAAACATCAATGACTTTTCATTACCTGTAGTAATGTGAATATTTTGTATCAAAGCATTTGCTTCATTTATTTTTACGTTCTCGGAATTTAGCATAGTGATCAACTCACAGGAGAGGTTTCAATTAATGCATTTTACTAGGAATGTATCAATTGTGCAGTAGAATTGGGGGACACTAACTTATTTATGTAATTTGATCAGCTCTATAATTTTAATTTTCCCAAATATAAAAAATCACACTCACCTGTAACCTTGGCCCTGTTCATGAATCAGGGATCAAAGCTGTGCTATAAGGAGAACTTAAGAAACTGTAGAAAAGAATAGATTTATCTGCATTGCTATTAGCTCTATTCTGAATCTTCAGGATGAAGGCTTCTGCCTGCTATTTAATGTCCAAGAGCAGCATTCCATGTTTTGCTTCTTTATGTTCCATTACTTTAGGAATGGGGTCTTGCCTTGCTCTAGTTCTTTGAGTCATTTCAGAGGGTACTATTTTACCCTTTTTTCCAATTTCTTTTTAGGGTCATTCATCTGGAGGAGGGCTCTACTTAAGTTTAATTGAAGGTCTGCATCTACTCCTGCTGTTACAGTAGCCCAAACTTCTTGAGAATGCACACAGCTTGCCTTCTAGGACATCTTTCATGGTGCCTACTGACTATCTGCCCAGGATGCCTCAGCCACTTGTCTGTACCTGCTTCGACTGCTTCTGTTTTAAGTTCCTTTCTGTGCCTTTTTTGCTATTTTAGGTATGTCTGGACTTTCCAAGTCTCTGCCAAAATAATCACATTTTAGTATATAAAATCATGTCCATGGCACCCAGAACTGGACATATTGCACCAATGGAGCCTAAGCAGAGTAGGTTATGGTAGCAATTGCTAGTTACCCCTGCTGAAATGAACTTACACTTCTGTTAAGATAACACAAGCATTAAGTATTCATTGCCTATTTCTGCATCTGTATTACACTGTCTCATAACAGGTCTCCTGTGCTTTAATGTATTGAAGCTTTCTAAAATCTCATGTTTATTTAATTCATTTAAACATGAATTTACAATTATTACTGATAATAAACTTTATCTTATTAGACATAAGTTACCATCTCTGTCCATATAAACCATTCAGTTTTATTCTGCATGAGATGTTTCAGACACCCTCCCCTATCTTTGTTATTATTTCCAAATTTATGTCTCATGCATTCCTCCAAGTTATTGATAAAAATAACCACTAGAAAAGAAATACCTAATGGATTAGTGACAAATACAGAGCCTTATAACAGACAACTGAAGATTGGCTGGCACTGATTTTCCAACTGAAGCTATTTGTACTTTGTTATACAATGAGTTAGAAATCAACTTTTGGCCGGGTACAGTGGCTCATGCCTGTAATGCCAGTACTTTGGGAGGCTGAGGCGGTCAGTCAGATCACCTGAGGTCGGGAGTTTGAGATCACCCTGGTAAAACCCTATCTCTACTAAGAATACAAAATTAGCTGGGTGTGGTGGTGTGTGCCTCTAATCCCAACTACTCGGGAGGCTGAGGCAGGAGAATTACTTGAACCCAGGGGGCAGAGGTTGCAGTGAGCCAGGATCACGCCACTACACTCCAGCCTGGGCGACGGAATGAGACTCCATCTCAAAAAACAAAACAAAACAAAATCAACTTTTGTATACCACCTGACTTATTTTTCTCCTTTATTATTAAAATACTTAAAAAATAGTCAGGTGCCTTTATAAGTACCTAGTCATATTTGTGCTTAATAGGCTACTTGTTCTTGAATTACCAACAAAAATCAAACTCCAATAAAGCATCATTTTCTTTTTGACATCTTTCCTCATCCCTATGAGTAAATTACTTTAGTTCTCTCCATTTCTGCCTGATGCTCCAAAATTGTCTTCTTGAATTTATCACACTCAACTGTAATTGCTCTGGTGTCTTTCTCACTTCCAACAAGAGTATGAGGTTTCATGAGGTCAGGGATCATGTTCTCTATTACTTATACTTCATATCAACACTTACTAGCACAATGCCTGACATATAGAAAATACTAGTTTTAAGAATGAATAGACAAATTAATAAAAGATGGAATAGAATACCACATTCTTATCAAATTTCAACCTTCTTTCCAGTTTCACAAAGGTCACAGAGTTTGACAGTATGCTATCATTGTCATGTTATCCTAGACACATGAATCTATTTGTTTATTTATTTTATTTTTGAACTGGAGTCTCACTCTGTCGTCTAGCTTGGAGTGCAGTAGCGTGATCTTGGCTCACTGCAACCTCCGGCTCCTGGGCTCAAGCTATTCTCCTGCTTCAGCCTCCCAAGTAGCTGAGATTACAGGTGTGCGCCACCACAACAGGCTGTTTTCTATATTTTTAACAGAGACGGGGTTTCACCATGTGGGCCAGCCTGATCTCAAACTTCCAACCTCAGGTGGTCCACCTGTCTCGGCCTCCCAAAATGTGAGATTGCAGTGTGAGCCACTGTGCCTGGGAGTGAATCCATTTAAGCAAACTTTCCACAACTTCTCTCCTTACTTTGAGCTTCAATAACCTCTTAAACTCCTTCCTGTCCTTTTTATTTTTTAATGGAGATCAGTGCAATTAAGTCAACAGTTCTTCCAACTCAACATTCTACCACTGTGCAAGTAGCATAATTGATATTTCATTTATAAGTTTCAATGTGTTCTGGTCTTTGCTTTCTGGACCCTAATATGTGCTCTAGTTATAATTTTCTATTAATCCTAGTTTCATATATCCTAAATGTCCATATTAAATTTGAACTAATTGGAGAGCACCTTACATTTTCAGAGCACCTTACATTTTCAAAGCACCCTGTCTTTGCTAACATCTGTCATTTTTTATTATAATTACTTGATTAATGTATGAGCTTCATCAGAAGAGGGGTTGTGTTGAGTTTACCACTCCATTTACTCAACTTTTCTCAGTGCTCATTCAGAGGTCACTCAACAGGAATCTGATAAATAAATGAAGGGATACATTGTGTTGATGATTCCTACTGTATTCTTACTTTTATTTCTATTACATATAATGTTATCTATCATATACTTTTATTTTAATTTTACTTTATATTTCATTGTTTACTTCTACTTTAGCATCAAAATCTTAATTTCTTCATGTAAACAGTAACATTGTGAGGGCGGATAACTGATCTTTGCTAGAGCACAATGGAGTTTCCAACAGATTAGTGAGGGAACCTATCGTTTTGCCTCTCCTCCAGTTTTACAATACACGGATGAAAGCATTCTACAAATCTGCTCTAGGTCATATGCCCACACAGCATTTGCACTTCTCTGTATGTTTCATCCTGATTCCAATGCTCTATAAAATGTTTTCATTTCCATATTAATGGACACATTCTAAACTTTCAGTGTTTTTATGCTTCCCGATTTGTCAAAACTGTTTATATTGAATAAGGTTTATCTTCCTACTGCTCTAGAAATATTTCATATGCCCATTGCCAGCAACTTTCAGGAGTACTAATACTTATCTATCTGTTTTTATTAACTTTTCAAATTCATTGTTCTAATTACTAACATTGTGTTCTTTGGTGTATAGATGGATGGAAATACTATTTCAAACCATGTTTACTGCTTCTCCTTCAGACCATCAGTTTTATTTTTGCTATTCTTTTTATATCACACCCATTGTTTCTTATACTGTTTTCTGGGATCTTTTTTCCTCAACCCTTCATATATTACTTTAAAGCACAATTAGTTGTATCAGCAATCTTCAGCAAATATCTTAGACCTGTTCCAAAGGATTTACTTCATCCCTTACTGTTAAACTATTATTTTAACATGTTATCTTAAGCCATGACCTAGGAAATTAAATGTTTTTGTTTGATGTCATAAACTGATTTATCCTTTTTCTTTAGTGTCATAACCATCAATCAAGAGAAGAATTAAAAACATTGTCTGGCAAATACATTAAAATATGCTCAGTGTTCCTAGTCACCAGGAAAATGCGAAACAAAACCACAATGCAATGAGATATAACTATGCACCTACTAAAATAACAAAAGATATTGACAATGTCAAGTGCTGGCAAAAATTTGGAGCAATTCTCATACATTATTCATGGAAATGCCAAGTGGTTAGTCATTCCTTATAAAGTTAAAACTATGTGTCTTATAACCAAACTATGGTAATTCTGTATAATTATAAAAGAGAAACAAAAACTGACATTCATACAAAAACCTGTATGTGAATGTTTATAGCAGCTTTATCCACAGTAACCCCAGACTGGAAACAACCAAAAAAAGATCCTTCAACTGGTAAGTAGATAAATAAATTGTATATTTATACGATCTACTACTTACAAATAAAAAGGAATACATGCAAGAACATGGATGAATCTCAGATATGTCACATGAAGTGAAAGAAGCCAGACTCCAAAGCCTACACATATTGTATGAGTTTGTTTCTTAGATATTCGGGAAAAAATAAAATTGGGAAAAAAATACCGGTTGCCAGTGCTTGGGGGTGGGAACAGGGTTTGACTACAAAAGCACATGAGGAAATTAGGGGTGGTGATGGAACTGATCTCCATCTTGATTATAGTGAAGGTTATATGTCTATGTATTTGTCAAAACTCATAAGCTATCTATCAACATTAGTACATTTAACTAAATGTAAGTTATACCACAAACAAATAAACTCACATTGTTTCAGGTCCCTTAATTTCCTACCTAGGATTTCAAAATCACTAAGAATATTATAGATCATCATCCCGCCTTTTTTGTTGTCTATAAAACTTATTATTTTACCAAATGTAACTTCCCAAAAGTAATCCCCCTGCTCTTTGATTTCCATTCTATCCCCATTAACTTTTCTAACTGATGCTCTCATTTTCTCATATCTAGATGATTACAGCAGTCTTAACACCACTTTGCCTGCCTGTAAACAACCCTCGTCCATATAGCTGTGAAATATGCTTCCCTAATTACAATGGGATATAACTGCATACCTATTAAAATGATAAAATAAAAAATACCGATAGTGTTATCATTGTCTGTTAAAAGTTTCATATTTAAATATTTTTTAATTTTTTAGACAAACTTTTTGGGCAAAGTTAACGTGCCCATGTGTATTTATGTGCACACAGGTAAAACGCGGCCCTTCCATAAGTTGCTCAAGGGAGCGTAAACTGATACTCTCTGAAGAGAAACTTGGCCATATTTATCAAATTCTTTTAAAATGTGCATGGACTTTGCACCAATAATTTTACCTCTTGGATGTTATCTTAAGGAAGTAAGATTAGAGATGTTCACAAAAATTTATTAGTGCAACACTATTTAAAATAGAGAAAAAAAATTAAACTGTACAAAAGTCAAAAATCGAATACAAGTTAGATAAATACTTAGAATATGCTGTGGTATGTTGTTTCTTTTCTTTCACATTCAAAATAGCTTCATAATAACATGGTATTCATATGCACGTACCAAAATATCAAAAAAGTATAAAATAGAACATAACACTGCTCTATAGGTATATCTTTCACTATCAATTTTTTTTTTTTGAGATGGAGTCTCACTCTGCCACCCAAGCTGGAGTGCAGTGGCACGATCTTGGCTCACTGCAACCTCCGCCTCTTGGGTTCAAGCTATTCTCCTGCCTCAGCCTCCCTAGTAGCTGGGATTACAGGCACGTACCACTACACCCAGCTAATTTTTGTATTTTTATTAGAGATGGGGTTTCGCCAGGTTGGCCAGGCTGGTCTCGAACTCTTGGCCTCAAGTGATCTGCCCACCTTAGCCTCCCAAAGTGTTGTGATTACAGTGGTGAGCCACCGCTCCCAGCCTCACTAGCAAATTCTTCTAGAACAAAAAATTACAAAGCTTTCTGAGCCAGAGCCTTGCTTTCTAACTTGATCCCACTTAGGACTTAATATTTGTTGAATCAACTTGAACAATTATGAATCATTATAGCTTTCAAATCATATTCATAATTCTAAAAATAATTCATTTGGGTCCTAAAACAAAAACTGCTTTAAAAAGTTTTAGCACAACATTTTAAGCTAACATGACCATGAATAATAGAAATTATATCTTTATTGTAGCATCCGTCTAGGAAGGTGTTTTACAAAGATCCTCTTGAGGTAAATCTGCAATTTCACATTTTCAAACAAACTTCCTACTTCAAGTAAATGACTAAATACACATACACATGATTGTGTACAAGCAGTTTCTTAGTTGACAATAAAGTCACTGAGTTTAGGTTACATATAAAAGGTAGTGTTGATGTCTCATTATTATTCAGATGATGATTTGGGATATTAAGTATTTTTTTATAACTTCCAATTTATTTTGGCAGGCCTGGAAAATGCAATCACATGCTAATGTCCACATCAGATGAACTCATCCTCCTGTCTCTTTTGTTCCTTCTTGACATTCTCTCCCAACTTCTCTCTCTCCAGTTATGCTTTAGAGGTTGTCGTTCCTCTGACTCTGCTCTTATATGAGTCCCCGGCTCAGTTCACCCACACCCAGAGTTTCCAAACACTATTTTCATGCCAATACCCCTCAAATCTAAATTTCCACGCAAATGTCAAATCTTAACACTTGTTTAAGATTATAAAGTCTGGAAAATAATTCTGAAAGGAAGGTTGATTAACTGTAAAACAATTGTTTACATTTTTGTAAAAAGTAAAAATATAAGTGTAGTTTAGAACTTTTATCATTCTGGCACAACATGCAATAATTTTTTTTCATTGATTGCTTTCTTTCTGCAAACACTGTGTCATAATTTCACTGGTAATTTGATTTTAGGGTAAAGACACTTGAGTTTAGATTTATTAATATTGATATCAATGGAGTGTCATGTGATATTTTCCCCTAAAACAATGCTGTCAACATAATCAGAATTTAAAAGTTCAAATTAGGTTTTTATCCTAAAATAATTATTATTTCTTTGGAGAGCCCATTTTAATCTATGTATAGTAAAACTGGCAATTAAAAAGTTAAAGTATGTTTTTCAGACTTCATATGCAGTTAGTATATGACACAGCTATTATTTCTATGCTGTGATTTTTGTCAGGATGAAAATATCATCACTTAGATGATTCACTTAGATCATTCCATAGCAAATTTACAATCTGTCATTTAATAATCCTGGCACCTTCCTTTTCATGTTTGATAATAAGTTACAAAATAATACTATTGTATACAATTTTAAATTCATAATATAGTTAATGACCAGTACAAAAATATATGCTTATTGCATTTAATTTACAGACAAGAATCAAAATTCGTTTTAAATCCTTGGTGTCAAAGAAATCGTCCATTGTTGGGAAACAGCTCCTGTGATTCTTGCTTGGGAAAGAATCCAAGCATATGCAGTGACTGTGTAAATGGAACCTGGAATTCCGTCCCATTTCCTTTTTCATGTCAGAGCAAATGTTAGAAATTTTGGTTCAGAGAATGTGATCATTAAATGTCTGGGTTTCTGACTGTGCGCCTTAGATAGCCTGGCTACTTTACTGAGGACAAGGTGACAGACAAGGTTGTCAATTTCGTCAGCATTCGCTCTTTAGCTGTCATCATCCTTCCTTATGAAGGGAATCATATGGAAATCTGGGGGAGTCCGTTCTTCTCACAGAGAGCCAACAAAAAGGAGTTCATTTACTATTCCCTTCAACACTGGTATGTTTTATTGACACAAACTGGGGAGGCCATCCCCAGCAGACGGGCCTCCTAACCAATTCTGACACAAAGAATATCTTTAAGATAATCTGCAGAAAAGAGTGAACAGAGCAGGCCAGAGACTGCTATCTTTAGAAAGGCCTACTTGGAAGGTTTTACTGTTGGTTAGCATCTGGGAACTTGACTTCTCTCCATTCCCTAACTGGTAAGTGTCATTCACCATGCCCAGACTCTCTGTACAAACAATATGGCTTATGCTGAATATCTGCTTCCCTTCTGAGAGTCTGGAGTTTTGGTATGTCCTAGGCAGAGGACGCTAATGTGACCAGCCCCCAGTAGAACTCTTGGGTGCTGAGTATCTGATGGGCGTGACTGGACAGAATTAATGTACACATGTTACTAATTTCGTGTATGTGTATGTGGCTAGAAAAAAAGTGCACACAGAAATGCTGTCCTTCATGGGAGGGATAAACATAAAAAATGCTGTGCCTAAATTTCCCCAGACTCAGCTTGTATCTTTTTCCTTAGCTGATCCTATTATGAACTTTTTGCCATAATAAACCAGTGCTGTGAACACTATAGATACACCAGATCCTATGAGCGCTTCTATTGAATTACAAAATTCATACTTGCTTTTGGGGGACTTCTAAAACACATCATAAATTCTAAATTGAAGCAGATAGCTTTCAAAATTTAACTGGCTTATATTCAGCCATTTTGTACAGAAGATAACCTATTAGTTATCTTGAGGTATATTTGAAAATATTTTATAATATGGAAAATCACATAAATAGTAGAAAATCGCTTGGAGAAAGCGATTTCTGTCACTCTTTGACATTTATTTTCAGTGCTTATCAATGCACATGTTTTTACACCGTCTTTATATTTTGTATCCTATTCTTTTTGATTTATCATTGCATGATAACTATAAGCTAAGTTATAAGCATATGCAGAGTTTGAAACAAAGTGACTTATCAAAGTAATAATAAGTGACAATGAAATGCCATAAGTTTGTAAATTATGTTGATGCATGGAAATATTAAGTGAAAATGTTGAGAAAATAAAAACATATACATTGAATATAGCTAAGAAAATTGCATCATACAGCAATAACTTAATACACTATCTGCAGATTATATTCTTGATTCTCAAAATAAGCTTGTAAGGTTTGTATGTTATTCTTATTTTATAAATGAGGAAAGAAAGGTCTAGAAAAATAAATGACTTATTACAAATAAATACATTGCCAGGCAGGACTTGAACCCTGGTGTCCTGATTCCAAGTTCAGGGCTCATTAGTCATCACAATTGCCTCTATGCTGAGTCACAAAATTTAGAAATGTTTTCAATGTGATATAAGGCAGCTAAATATTCACTAGATCCTAATTTTTTCTCTTTTAAATAGCATATATTCACATCTATTATAATTTTTAAAATTACATTTTAAAACACTACCAAATGTTTTATACAAAGTAACCTTTCTTGGGAGTACAGGAATAATTATTAATAAGAGAGGCTTATGAAGGAGGACTAAATTGGTAAACATTAGGGGAAAAGTTGAAATAAAAAGCCAATGGTTTTACAAGCAGGAGGTGCACATGCTCAACAGTGAGCTGCTGACATTGTGTTAAGGCAGGATTCAGCTGCTCTTGGAAGGGCAAGCAGCCAAAAGCTCTCTGCAGGGATAAGTCTGCCAATTGCTGTACAAACAAATCTTCAAAGACGAAATAAAAACCTCTTGGTGTCTATTAGAATATTGTTTAGAAACAAATCAAATATTTAGCAATTGAACCAGAATAGCTTATCATCAGTGGCCTACTAGGAATCAGAATTAGCATGAATAAATGTAGGAATGGCTCAAAAGGAAGTGGCAGGGATGAGTACTCTGAATTTTGTCCTTCTTCTTCGTCAGGCAACGGAAAACCTTGTGACTAGCTGATGGTGACTTTCAGTAAGTACCCACTGGCCATATCCCAGAAAAGCCAAACTGAAAAGTAGCACCTCTACTTCCTCATGTGCAGAAACAAATTATCAGTATTTGGGTCTTCAAGAAAAGAAACTCCCTAAAAATATCAGCTCTGGCCATATGGAATATTCAGATATGGCCAGACTGAAAAACATATGACGCATGAAACAGAAACAGAAAGAAGAGAAAGGCACGTGAACATACGCTACAATCTCTCTGAGCATGTGGTTGAGGACTGAGCCCTGAGTCTAGCTGGCCAGAAGCCACTAGTTGAATGACCTTAGGCAGGATACTTGAGTATGTCTCTGAGGGTCAGTTTACTCATCTTCAGAATAAATAATAATACTTACCTGACAGGTATTGTTAAATGAAGTTATGAATATTGGGAATTTTCACAGTGCCTAACATACAGTAAATATTAATGAATACTAACCAATGTCATATTATTACAGTATTAATATTATCAGGCTTCAAAGCAAGTTATCAGTTATTAAAATTAAGATTAAAACACTATGCTTCTATTGCTTTTTTTCTATATACTGTACTTATTTTGCAAATGATGGCAGCTATAATCTGAATAATATGACTCTGAGATTCATAAGATGGTGATAAATTATCTTCTGGCTTTAGTTATGTGGGAGAGCAATGTGGCTCTATAATACCTATATAATATCAAAGGTGAAATGAGACAGCCAAATTTAAGCAATGTGTCCCACCCCTGGTATAAAACAGGGTATCAAAAGTAGTAGTTTATTCTGCAATTGTTTGATTCTTACAAGAGAACTTAGCCTGAGTTCATTGGTTTCATCATCTTTCACAGACCTTACCTGCTGAGCTGCCTAGTGAATGACATCTCTTCTATGACCCATGGAAGTATGGCTGGCTTAATGGGCATGCAGACCTATGCACCCACTTAAAAGAGTCCCATACATTTTGTTGTTGGCCCGGTCTGGCATAAAATGAGTATCTACCTTGCACATGGGAATTAGGCCTTTATTACCTTGACATCATTATTGGTATCTTCACTTAAAATAAAGAACTTTTATTTAATAGTTATTTTTGGTAGACAGGAACATAAAAAGTTCTATTCTCAGTAAATAAAGGAACAGGAAGCAATGTTATCAAAGCCTTATTGGAAAAGAAGAATCAAAACTGAGTTATTTCCTATTATTAGCTTATTAAGCTCAATATTGAGTTAATCAAAAGTATCTAGATATAATTTTTATAGGGTCCTAACATAGATTCATTATATTATCAAAGTTTGAAAGTTCTTATGTTCTATAAATGTTTTTGCCTCAATTTATTTGGGGCTATTTCAATTTTATACTTACTATGAAAACAGCACATATATATGTTTAAAAAATGGCATAGCTTCCCTGGTGTATGGTCACACATGCTATATAGCTAATTGAAGATCATGATAAAGTGTCTACATGAAGACCAAGAATGGAAATAGTATGAAAAAACAACTCCTTATATTTCCCAAAATTGTTAATGTAAGAACATCTTAGATACTGTCTTTCTCTGGGAAACGTATAAGTCTGAATAGTTTGTTCTATGTTCCTACAGAAGTAAAATTAGTTCTATTAGTTCAGATTAATCTGGGGGAGTCATAAATAACTATACTAATTTAAATAGTGGAGAGAATTCAACTGTATTATTGTTATTTTTAATATTATCAAAACACACATTAAACATGAAGAGTCATATATGTTAGAATAATGGTCATCCTTTGTAATGAAAAAGCAATAAAGTACAAAATTCAAACAAATGAGCTATAATTTAACAGCAGACTCATATGAGAAAAACACAGCCATTTCTTTTTGTAAGAATGAATAGTCATTCTTATTGTGAAAAGATTATTCAATATTACTTATATGACAACCATATTCATAAAACACTTCTTTCACACAGAGGTAGTATTATGCAATTTATATGCACCACACAATTCCTCTTTCTTCCAAAATACATACTTCTTCCTTGGTGTTTAGAACATCTGTTAATGGTACCACTATTCTGTCATTTCCCAAATTCAAAACATCGGAAAAGTCTAGGTCTCTTTCTTTTCCAAGTGTCATGCATTAAGGCTGTGAACAGATCGTGGTTTTTTTTACAGTGATGCAGTCTTCAGCATATCCCTACTAAGCACCTCAGCGAATCACCTATTGCAATCTCATCACCTAAAAGGAAGAAACTAAGGCCTAGAGAGGTGAACGTTTTACCTAGTGCTATTAACTAACACAGAAACTTACTAATACAGCTAGGATCAGAGTCAAGATTTGATGTTCCTCAAATCATTTTTCTTGACACTCTCCCTCTATTTTTCTGTTGATGGGAGCTTTCCAACATTTCTCACATCTGCCTTAGAGCTTCCTCTATGGCTCTTGCCAATATTCGTTCAGTAACATCCCTAATATCACCTCTGCAATCACACTATACACTATTGCTAGCTTCATGCTTTTGAGTTGCAGCTCTTACCACAACCAATCCACTGATACAAATTTTCAGACACCTACTCTTTACAAAATCATGTCTAAGCACTTAGCTTGGCATTGATGACCTTCTATGGTTTACCCAAATCTATTTCCTGGACATTCATTGTCAGATGATCATTGAACAGATATTTACTGAGTTCCTATTGCATATCAAAATGAATAAGTCTGGTCTATCAAAGATCTCCTTGCTTAACAGCTTTGTTTAATTAATTGTGCAAAGCAAATTGTTCTATAGGAGCAAATTTAATTATTTTATAGAGGGCTAGTCAGAAAAAACTTAGAAACTTATAGCCAAATATACACTAGAAATATTTGTTTTGTATTGATGCCTAAAATACTGTAAGATAGATTCAGATTTAAATATCAGTCATCTTCACAACTTGACTATCTACCCAAGTTCAGGTATGTTGTTTTATATTTAATGGTCTTGCTCAACTGTACAGATCTATTAAATATCATTTAAGTAAAAAGAGAGATTAAAAGTTACTTTTCAGTAACAGCTTACCAGGATATATTACGTTGTCTGTGTTTCTTTGAGTCCGGCCTATCAGAACAGTGGTAAGATTTGCCGTTGGTTTCTTAAGTGTATTAATTTTCTTTGGCAATGATTTTACTTGCTTCTTAGACTTGACAACATTTGCCAGACTACCAGGCAACGATCGATCTATACAACAAGTTAAATTAGAGAGGACAGCTTGAGTTTGTATTTGAATTATTGGTTCCACAAATTCTGTCAGACCTTTCTGAAGAAGTTGAATATCTGGCAGGGAACGTTTTATCCACTTCGGTATGGTAGCATTCAGTTCTGACACACTTGTAGAAGCATTGTGACACATTGTGAAAACTTCATGGAGAGTTTTGTTAAGCAAAAAGAAGTTACTTGAAAGATGGATGGATTTTGCTTCCAATGCCTTAAATCTGGAATTCAATACTTGCAGTTGAAGAGCCTGATCTCTCTCATTTGTAACCACATTGCCTTTTTTAAGTGAAATATAATAAGGTATGAGCGTCTGGGTAACTTTAGACTCAATGTCTTGCAATCGAGTTTCCAAATTTTTGGAAATCTTGGTGGTTAAGAGCATTTTTTCTTCCAAATGACTCATATTTTGCTGGTATTTTCTCACTTGGGAAGTGGTTTCATTGAACATTTGAAACATCTTTTGGAAGTTGGACTGATTTAGTTTCTCATCTCTAGGAATACCTGCAAGGGTCTTGGCAACTTGCAAAACAAAGTTGTATCTCTGATTGTCATTGATCAAAATCTGAATAGAATCATTCAGACGTTGGAACTGAGGAATAAATGTCAAAATAGTTTCCATATCGGAGGTACATTTATGATGGACCTCATGATTATCTTTAATAGTACTTAAAGTCTCTTTTCGGGCATAGTTATCTTGAATGAAATCAATAGCATTATTTACAATAGTCATTGTCTTATTTAGGCCATCTTCCATTTCTAAGGCATATTCGTTGATACGTCTTTCTAAGGTATCATCACGACTCTGTACTTCATTTCTAAGTAAGTTGTGTCTTTTTGTAAGTTCTTTGATAATAAAATTTAGACTATTGACAGCACTAGTCAGATTTTCTATCTTTTTCCTTGTCACTATTGCTTCCTTCGGTTGTTCATATGTCATTGTCTGTCTGAGTGATGCTCCCTGCTCAAGCAAGGGTTGAAGGATCTCCATATCATAAGTCAAATCGTTTAGTTGCTCACTCATTTGATCCATCTTATTGTCCATTGGAAACAGAACTTCAGCCAATGTTTGGTTTAACACATGTAAATTCTCTTCTGTGTCCTTAAGTTGAAATTTAAAATCATTTCTGCATTTGGATAACATGTCTTCACATTCACCTCTGAGAGACTCTTTCTCCATCTCTAAAGAGATGGTGAGATTGTTAATCTTGCTTTCTTGAATGCGCAAATCTTCAAACATTTGCAGCATCATCAAACTCTGCTTCTTTATATTCTCATGTAAAGTAGACATGTATTCAGTGACATTATTGCTAAGTGACTCAACAGCTGGAACATTCTTCTGGTCTGATACCTGTTCAGTTGATAAAAGCTGCTCATGTACTTCCTTCAATTGAGAAAGAGTTTTATTGAGGGATTCATAATACAGAATGCTTCTTGAGTGTTCCTGTTCTAGAGCACCTTCTAAATGAGTCTGCTTTACTTCTAGTTCTTTAATAGGCTTCTCACATGTAACAGTCATTTCTTGCCTTACATTCACAATGTGATTCCTTAGATCTACTATATCAGTCAAAGTGGGCCGATTGTCTTGCATTAAAACAGACTTTTGCTGGGCTGCTATTGAAACCACAGATTCATTAACTTTTTGAATTATTTGCCTGGTGCTTTCAAGGTCCTCTGATAGACTTGATACAGTCTTGAAGAGCTGTGCTACAGTTTCTTGCATGTCATTTTGAAAAATTTTAAATTGTTCTCTTACTATGTCTCTTACCAGTACATTAATGCTTTTGGATTTTAAATCTAGAGAAATAAACAATAAATAATACATAATTTTCATTATATGAGACTTTAAGCATCTCTAAAAAGATTAAAAAGTTTGAAATTAAACATTAATAACATGTAATAATAAAAATACCACTTAACTACATTTACTTATAAAATTTTAAAAATTACTATAACTTACAAAAGGTGATCAATTCCTTAAATAATAAATCTGAGAGGAGATATCACTTGGAAAACATACTAGAACATAATAAAACCATAAAACTAAGGTCCTTTGGATGAAAGACATGAGGGAACTACTACTGACTTCAGTAATACACCGTTGTGTGTAATAATTCTAGGTCTAGTTTTAGTTTTGTATGAAAATAAATGGCTTTGGGCTTTCTGCTTTAGTAAATAATACCTGGTGTTAGCTCATGACTGTGTTATTAGGTTTCTAGTAATTAAGTTTCAGAGCTTATGCTTTGAGCTTATAAAAGCTAATAAATTGACTTCTGGGAAAAATCTTAATGATATTCTCAAATGAGAAAAAAATGAAGTAGTATTCATAAGATTCAATACTGGTTTATAATAACAATAAAATAATAATAATGAGGCTTGGAAATTTCAAAATTAAGTCTTCCTCCAATGAAAATAGGAATTCAAGATACACCTGACATATTATTATAGTATGACATTAATTTTTAACAAGAAGAGAAGAGAAAACTTGCAAGTAATGAAACACATAGTCCTGTCTCAAATATTAGAAAACCTGGATTAATCATAAGACATGATTGTGGTAGTCTCTAAATGTAGCATGAAAAAAAGGAATAGGAAAAATATACTGGACTATTCACAGTTATTAATATTCATAACTATTTAGAATAGAAAATGACTAAAATATAAAAAAACTTGCATACAAAGACAGAAAACAGAAAAAATACATATACTAGAGATATATTTGTAATATCTAGTGATGAAGTACACATAAATGGAAGATATGTCCATTCACATTCAAAATACAATTAATATGGTTTGGCTGTGTCCCCACCCAAATCTCATCTTGAATCTTACTTCCCATAATCCCCACATGTGAGAGGGACCCAGTGGAAGGTAATTGAATCATGGGGGTGGGTTTTTCCCATGCTATTCTCAAGATAGTGAGTTCTCACAAGATCTTTTAAAAGCTGATGGTTTTATAAAGGGCAGTTCCCCTGCACACACTCTCTTGCTTGCTGCCATGTAACACATGGCTTTGCTCTTTCTTCGCCTTCTGCCACAATCGTGAAGCTCCCCCAGCTATGTGGAACTGTGAGTCCATTAAACCTCTTTTTCTTTATAAATTACCCAGTCTTGGGTATTTCTTCATAGCAGTATAAAAATGGACTAATATAGTTGTTACCAGTAGAGTGGGGAATGGTTATCAGTAGAGTGAGGTACTGCTATTAAGACACCTGAAAATGTGGAAGCGACTTTGGAACTGGGTAACGGGCAGAGGTGGGAATAGTTTGGAGGGCTCAGAAGAAGACAGGAATATGTCAGAAAATTTGGAGCTTCCTGGAGACTTGTTGAATGGTTTTGACCAAAAAGTCCAGGCTGAGGTGGTCTCAGATGGAGATGAGGAACATATTGGCAATTGGAGCAAAGGTGATTCTTGATACGCTTTAGCAAAGAGACTGGTGATATTTTGCCCCTGCCCTAGAGATCTGTGGAACTTTGAACTTGAGAGGAATGATTTAAGATATCTGGCAGAAGAAATATCTAAACAGCAGAGTTCAAGAAGTCACTTCGCTGCTCTTAAAAGCATTCAGTTTCATTAATTCGCAAAGATATGGCTTGGAATTGGAGCTTATGTTTAAAAGGGAAGCAGAGCATAAAAGTTCAAAAATTTGCAGCCTGATGATGAACTAGAAAAGAAAAAAAAAACATTTTCTGAGGAGAAATTCAAGCTGGTGGCAGAAATTTGCATAAGTAACAAGGAGCCAAATGTTAATTGCCAAGACAACGGAGAAAATGCCTTCAGGGCATGTCAGAGTTTTCAAAGCAGTGCCTCCCATCACAAGCCGAGAAGCCTAGGAGGAAAAAATGGTTTCATGGGGACCTTGCTCCATTGTGCTGTTTCAGGACTTGGTGTTCTGTGTCCCAGCCATGGCTAAAAGGGACCAATGCATAGCTCAGGCCATTGCTTCAGAGGGTGCAAGCACCAAGCCTTGGTGGTTTACATGTGGTGTTGGGCTTTCAGATGCACAGAAGTCAAGATTTGAGGGTGGAGAACCTCCGCCTAGATTTCAAAGGATGTATGGAAACACATGGATATCTAGGCAGAGGTCTGCTTTAGGGCAGAGCCTTCATGGAGAACCTCTGCTAGGGTGGTGCAGAAGGGAAATGTGGGGTGGGACGCTCCCAAACAGAGTATCTACTTGGGCACTACCTAGTGGAGCTGTGAGAGGACGGCCACTGTCCTGCAGACCCCAGAAAGGTAGATTCACTGACAGCTTGCACTGTGCATGAGGAAAAGCCACAGACACTCAACATCAGCCCATGGAAGCAGCTGGGAGAGAGGCTGTACCCTGTAAAGCCATGGGGTGGAGCTGCTCACTACCATGGGGACCCACCTCTTCCATCAGTGTGACTTGGATATGAGATATGGAGTCAAAGGAGATCATTTTGGAGCTTTAAGATTTGACTGCTCCACTGGATTTCAGACTTGCATGAGGCCTGTAGCCCCTTTGTTTTGGCCAATTTCTCCCATTTAGAATGGATGTAATCACCCAGTGCCTGTGCCCACATTATATCTAGGAAGTAACTAACTTCCTTTTGATTTTACAGGTTCATAGGCAGAAGGAACTTGCCTTGTCTCAGATGAGGCTTTGGACTATGGACTTTTGAGTTAATGCTGAAATGAATGAAGACTTTGGGGGACTGTTGGGAAGGCATAATCATGCCATGTTTTGAAATATGAGGACATGAGATTTGGAAGGGGCCAGGGATGGAAAAATATGGCATTGTCCCAACCCAAATCTCATCTTGAATTGTTGCTTCCATAATACCCACGTGTCATGGGAGGGATCCACTGGGAGATCATTGAATCATGGGGAGGGGTTTATCCCATACTGTTTTCATGATAGTGAGTAAGTCTCACAAGATCTGATGGTTTTAAAAGGGCAGTTCCCCTGCACATGCTCTTTTGCCTGCCACCATGTAAGATGTGCCTTTGCTCCTTCTTCACCTTCTGCCTTGATTGTGAGGTCTCCCCAGCCACGTGGAACTGAGTCCATTAAACCTCTTTTCCTATATAAATTACTCTGTCTCAGGTTTTTTTTTTTTTATAGCAATATGAAAATGGACTAACACCATAATCAATGACTATAATGTAAAATACAACATAACGCAAAGCATTTTAGACAGGAAAGTCTGTACAATGGGATATTGCCATCAGTTAGGGCTACTATGTAGTCTATTAAAGAAAGATCATCCTAGGAGTAAAAGAATAGGCTCTACATGTCTCTATTTTGTAAGTAAGTTTTAAAAAGCACTTAACATACATGAGGGACTTACATAAAATATGTGAAAGAGTGATTATTAAAATATAATGATGTTTGAGCATCTTGATATTGACAACTTTGTACAAAAACAAAGCTGTAAATATTACAATTTAGATGGATAAACGTTTCTCTGGAAATCCTACATCATAAAGATCAGTGTTGCCGGATGAAAAAAAAAATGGAAAAGATATTTTATTTTACTTTTTATAAACTTAGTGGAAACTAAAGTAAGTTTAAAAGTCCAAAGATCAATTTGTATGTAATGGAAAAAAGAAAACAAAACATGAAATATGGAATAGTAATCAATGACCACAGCCTTAAAGTACTAAGAAAAGGCTAAATGAATTAGAAAAGACTAGCCACAATTAAGATAAATTATGCAGAAATAGTCCTAGCTTTTGTATCAAATAACATGGATAATCACACCAGAAAGGCTTTAAAATATTTTTATCTTCTACATTTTGCTTAGCATTTAACCAGTCACCCATTTATTAAATAAATATTCATGAAGTACATTCTATATGCTATACAGAGAAAGTAAAATTTAGAAAATTAGACTTCTGGTCTTAAAAAAGAATATGTAAGTATCATTGAGTGTAAGGTACTATTCAATAGAAATATTAATATTACTCTTTCTATAAGAACATTTAGTCATTTCCCATTAGTTAAAAATGACTCTAATTCTCCTGACATCAAAAACTTGATGAAATATAATAAAATATTTAAGGTTCAGATTAGACCTTCTTTGACTTTATAACCTTATAATTTTTCAAAATTTAAAAGAAAGAATAAAATTTAAGCTTTATTGACTTTATTAGTTTTGGACAATTACAATAAATGTTTAACTTCAGCAAACAAAAAAACGACATGACCTGAAAGCCATAATAAGAATAACAATAAGCAAAAACGCTGTAGATAGATAAAACTCAGTACAAAAGCTTGATCAACATAATTAGGGGAAAAAATGAAAATGAATAATACAAATTACTTCAGCTATTATGCTTTAACACTTGTTTGGAAAAATACATTGAAGAAAGTGCAAAATCACAGCAATGTCTGAAAAGACATTAAACAGATTATTAGCTTAAAAATGTGTTTTGGGATAAGAAGCTTTTCAGATAACATTTCTACAGTTTGTTACTAAACAAGCATCTGTGCAAGAATCTGATTTTGCAAGAACATATCAAAGTGCTTTATGTTAATATTTGAGTGGGCACATCGTTTTAATTCTATTTGATTCTGTTTCCTGTGACTGATATGCTTCCACTTTCTTAAAACCATTATTACATTTGGTGATTTACCAGATATATTTGGTATCAGATACCTTCACATGCCCCTTCTGTGACTGTGAATGTATGGCCTTTTAATAACATTTAGGTACCTCTTAAGGTATCCACCTCCTCTTAAGGAGTTGAGACATTTGATTTTCAACAGTTTCTATGGCTACTGTCAGATTAAGCAGTGTTTTTCACCTTGGGTGTAAAATAAACAAGGGAGGAAGCTGTGGTTTCGCTAGGCAAGCACAGCACCTTGCAGGTGGGTTTAGTTTTTGTTTCCTGTAAGAATATTCAATAACTTCAAGCCCTCTGGTTCTTATAATTAATGACTGTGCTCAGTACACAATTAATTCCTCCTATTGAGGAGGGAGTTTCATTATTAATGCTGTTGCTGTGAGTGTGTGATTTTTCTCCTGTGTCAGTGCCAGAATCTTTGTAGTAGGCTGGTAGGTCACAAAAAACAGTTGACAGGCTAATTCTCTGAGCTCATGAGAACCAACTCTTGCTAAACAAATCTCATTCAGATGGTTATAGTCAATTACATACTGTTTCTATTTGACTTGTTTCTCATGCTGTCACGTCAAGGGGGAAAAAATATTTCCTTCTCACGCTTAGCATTGGTAAAGTTGGGCCATACCAGATACATAGGACAAGGTCTCTCTTTTAGTGACTGAGTAGCAGCAATTATTTATATGATTAAAAAATCATAATTGTTGTTGAGTTATGTAAGTGTCTGTACTGGTAGATGATATATTAAATATCCACCTATTTGTCTTTTTTAAATCTGAGAACCACAATAGAGAAAAGGTAACTTGTGAATCATAAAAATTGGGTTGTACACTGAGTTTTTTAATGAATAAAGCAAAGGGAAAAAACCCAGTAATCCTGAAACTTGCAAACTGACAAGTTTCATACAATAAACCCATTTGGGACACTCCCAGGAACCAGACTAACTGCATGCCTAGAACATCCTTGCCCTACCTGAAACCCTTTTGCCTGGTTAACATCGAGATGGTTTCTCCTAGATGCTTTTCCTGGTCCCCTTAGATTGGATTTGTTGCAAGTGTCAAGTAGTCCCATTGTATCCTGTGTATAACACTTTCATAGCAATTACTCACTATACATATATCTCTGTGGCAGGCAGAATAAGACACACCCATTTCCCCCAAGGTGTCCATATGCTAATTCCCCATATCTGTGAATATGTATCTTACATGGCAAAAGGGACTTGGAAAATGTGATTAAAGTTAAGTGCCTTGAGATAGGGAGATTTTTCTGATTATCCAGGTAGGTCCAATGGAGTTACATGGTCAGAAAGATGCAGAGACACAACACAATGTAGCTGGCTTTAAAGATGGAGGACTATGAGTCAAGAAATGCAGTGGCTTCTAGAAGCTGGGAATGGACCTCAGTTTACAGACATCAAGAAAACAGGGACCTTACAACTGCAAGAAAATGAATTCTGTCAACAACTTGGATTAGCAGAAAATGGATTATCCTGTAGAGCCTCCAGAAAGAAACATAGCCTGCTTTTAAGCCCACTGTTTTAACAGCACAAAATTCAGGCAAAGCCTATTCACATATATAAATTATTTTTTAATATTAATAATAACTGGAATGCTTTAGGATATATTTAGTAGATTTTACACCATAACCTAGAAAATTTTGGGGCTAACAATGCACTTCAGATTAGTATTGAGTCAACCAGGCATCTAGCTGTCTTGATCCCCTAAATGTATCTTTATTCTTGAAGTGGATAACACAATGGAAGTAAATTAATATGACTCGCGTTAACTAAAAATGAATACAAGTAAGGCTATAATTAGATGCATTATGTTTATCAACCAAATGGAATATTCAAAGACTTCAGTATATATAATAAAATGTAGATATTTCAAATTATTTCAGATTTTTTGTGATTTTATATCTCATTCAAAAAATATCTTTCTTAGGTTTCCATACCACCCAGACTAAAGCAAAGATCCCGAAGTGATGTAAGAAAAGAAAAATGAATCATTTGCTTCCTGTGTTACTGAATGAATAATTTATTTCATTTTATTTTTACCTTTTAGAAGAGATTGAAATTCTCTGCCTTTATCTTCACTGACTTTTCCTTCTAGGGAGGAGTAAGTGTTCCTTATGTCATTCACAGTCAAAGAAATATTGTCAATCTTGTTCTGCAGAAGAGTCAGTTTTATTGCCTGGTAGTTTACCTGGTCAGTCATTTTTTGCATCACTTCTGCATATAGAAGAAGAGAAAATTGAGACCATTAAAAAATATATTTTGACCCATAGTTTGTATCATATAATGGAGAAAAATTAAAACCCTTTCTTCTATCATCTGGAGCACAACAAGGATGCTCACTTTCACCACTGTTTTTCAACAAAGCACTAGAAGCTCTAGCTAGAGCAATCAGACAAGACAAAGAAATAAAGGCCATTCAAATTAGAAAGGAAGGGGTCAAAGCATCCTTGTTTGCAGATGATATGACCTTATATTTGGAAAAACCTGAAGACTCCACCAAAAAACTATTAGAATGGATAAATGAATTCAGTAAAATTGCAGAATACAAAACCAACATATGAAATTCAGTAGCATTTTTATATGCCAACAGTGAATAATCTGAGAAAGAAAAAAAGTAATCTCATTTACAGTAATCACACACAAAGTTAAATACATAAGAATTCAATTAACCAAAGAAGTGGAAGGTCACTATAATGAAAACTATAAAACACTAATGAAAGAAATTGAAGATATATCATGTTCATGGATAGGAAGAATAAATATTGTTAAAATGTCCATACTATCCAAAGTAACCTACAGATTCAATGCAATCCCTATCAAAACACTAATGACATTCTTCACAGAACTACAAAAAAAAAAAAAAAAAAAATCCTAAAATTTACATGGAACAACAAAAGACCCAGAATAACCAAAGTTTACCTAAGCAAAAAGAACAACTGAAGGAACAACTGGAGGAATCATACTACCTGACTTCAAATTATAATACAGAACTATAGTAACCAAAACAGCATGGTACTGGAATAAAAACAGACAAATAGAACAATGGAATAGAATAGAGAACCCAGAAACAAATCCACATATCTACAGTGAGCTCATTTTCAAGAAAGGTGCCAAGAACAAACACTGGGGAAAAGACAATCTCTTTAATAAATGGTGCTGGGGAAATTGGATGTCCATATGCAGAAGAATGACTCTAGACCTCTATCTCTTGCCATGCACAAAAATCAAATAAAAAAGGATTAACTATTTAAGTCTAAGACCTCAAAACATGAAACTCCTACAAGAAAACATTGGAGAAAGTCTCTAAGACATTGGTCTGCGCAAAAATTTCTTGAGTAATACCCCACAACCACAGACACTCAAAGCAAAAATGGACAAATGGGATCACATCAAGTTTAAAAGCTTCTGCACAGCAAAGGAAACAACCAACAGAGTCAAGACACAACCCACAGAATGAGAGAAAATCCTTGCAAACCACTCATCTGACAAGGGACTAAATAATCAACATATATATGAAGGTCAAACAACCCTATAGGAAAATATCTGATAATCCAATCAAAAAATGGGCAAAAGATTTGAATAGACATTTTTCAAAAGAAGACACACAAATGGCAGACAGGCATATAAAAAGGTGCTTAGCATAACTGATCATCAGAGAAACTCAAACCAAAACTACTATGTGATATCACCTCACCTCAGTTAAAATGACTTATATCCAAAAGATAGGAAATAACAAATGCTGACCAGGATGTGGAGAAAAGGGAACTGCCATATCCTGTTCATAGGAATGGAAATCAGTACAACCATTATGGAGAAGAGTTTGGAAGTTCCTCAAAAACTAAAAAAAGAGATACCATATGATCTAGCAATCCCACTGCTAGGTAAATACACAAAAGAAAGGAAATCAGTATATCCAAGAGGTATCCACACTCCCATGTATATTGCAGCACTATTCGCAATAGCCAAGATATGGAAGAAACATATGTGACCATCAACAGATGAATGGATAATGAAAATGTGGTATATATGCACAATGGAGTATTATTCAGCCATAAAAAACAAAGCAACAACATGGATGGAACTGGAGATCATTATGCTAAGGGAAATAAGCCAGGAACAGAAAGACAAATATCACATGTTCTCACATATTTGTGGGATCTAAACATCAAAACAATTGAACTCAAGGAGATAAAGAGTAGAAGGATGGTTATCAGAGGCTGGGAAGGATAATGGCTGATTGGAGAGTGGTCCATCTCCCAGGTGCAAGTGATTCCCCTGCCTCAGCCTCCCAAGTAGCTGGGACTACAGGTGTGTACCACCACATGCAGCTAATTTAGTAGAGACGGGATTTCAGGATATTGGCCAGGATGTTCTTGATCTCCTGACCTTGTGATCGACCCGCCTTGGCCTCCCAAAGTGCTGGGATTACAGGTGTGAGCCACCACACCCAGCCTAAAACCATTTAAATGTTTAATTAAAAATTAAATATATATGTGTGTATATATATGTATTTTTAAAAAATATATAAATAAAAATTTGTTTTTTATTTGGGTATAAAAATTTTGTTAGAGGCTGGGCAAAGTGGCTCACAGCTGTAGTCCTAGCACTTTGGGAGGCTGAGGCAGGTGGACTGCTTTGGCCCAGAGATTCAAGACTAGCCTGGGCAACATGGCTAAACCTCATCTCTACAAAGAAAAAAAAAAATTAACCAGGCTTGGTGGCACACGCCTGTAGTCCCAGCTGTTTGGGCACCTGAGGCAGGAGGACTGGTTGAGCTCTGGAGATGAAGGCTGCAGTGATGCATGATCACTCCACTGTACTCCTGCCTGGGTGACACAGAGAGACCCTATCTCTAAAAAAAAATTAAGTAAATAAATAAATAAATAAAAATAAAAAAGAATAGCAAAAGAAAGAATGAATAAGACCTACTATTTAATAGCACAATGTTGTGACTATAGTCAATAATAATTTAATTGTACATTTTAAAATAACTAAGAGAATATAATTGGATTGTTTGTAACCGAAAGGATAAATGCTTGAGGGGCTGGATACCTCATTCTGAATTATGTGATTATTACACATTGTGTACCTGTATCAAAACAATATATACACCTACTATGTACCCACAAAAATTAAGAATTAATTATATGTATTTAAAACCACTTAATTTTTTATTTTTTGTTTTTTATTTTTGAGACCGAGTCTCGCTCTGTCGCCAGGCCGTAGTGCAGTAGCATGCTCTCGGCTCACTGCAATCTCTGCCTCCCGGGTTCAAGAGATTCTCCTGCCTCAGCCTCCCAAGTAGCTGGGACTACAGGAGGGCACCACCATGCCTGGCTAACTTTTTTTATTTTAGTAGAGACAGGGTTTCACCATGTAGGCTAAGATGTTTTTCATCTTCTGACCTCATGATCCACCCCCCTCAGCCTCCCAAAGTGCTGGGATTATAGGCATGAGCTACTGTGCCTGGCCTAAAACCACTTAAACTTTTAATTAAAAATCAAATATATATATATACTTAAAATCACTTAAGTTTCATGATAGACTTGAAGGTAATTCAAATAAACTATGTTTGCACTAATACATTTGAAAATATAAGCCTATATTCATATAGCAAATGGCAACTTGAATGTTAAGACTAAGTGTAGAAATTTGTAAAAAGTATTATAATAGCTTCTTTTTCTAAAATGTTTTAACTTTTCTCAGAATTTTCTGTTTTAAAAAAATTATTTCAAAGAATTACTGTTACACTCTCAAAAAGAAACAAAGGGACAGAAAACCAAAATAACTTGCTCGCAGTTACAGAGCTGATGGCTCATCTTCTGCTTCCAAATTCAATACCTCAACATTAAAAATATGCAGCTGTATATATGTATGTCGTTGTAACTGTGTTCTGAGAATTTTATTGTTTACTGAGGTATTCATTAATCAAGGATAAAGAGACATATAATTTAGTTTAAATCACTTTATATAGCAATAACACTGTCTATCCCTTTACACATGTATTGCAGTAATTCAAGAATGTTATGGTCTTTTATAAAGATACTGAATTTCAATCCCTTAAAAAATTACAATACCATTATTAGGGGATATTCAGCTGCGTTCTTAAAGACAGCCCTTTAAGTCACATTTCTTAATTGAATGCCTTGTTTTGTATGCCTAGATCCATGCCAAACACAGTGAATAGATATTTTTAGCAGCAACCAACCTTATGTTTGTAAGAGCTAAAGTTTAGCTTAAAAGAAATGGCAAAAACTTAATTAGAAAGATGGAAAAACGTGACATGCCAGCTTTGGATCAGCAGGAGGTTCTTGCTGATTCTTAGTCATAATTTCGTTTCTTAGGGATCAACACCTGTTAAGCGATCTCTTCTCAATGAATGGAAGAGAGCCTTCTTAGATCCCTTAAAATAATACGTTGTTCCTTCCATGTCAAGGGTCTTCCATAATGGCACTCTTTGGAGAACGAAAGTTTGGTCTTGTTTTGGAAACCCGTGGTTTCCTTACAACCTAATATCATAGCATTTTTATTCCTTTTGTGTTTGCACACAAAGCTTCAATAATTATACATGGTCTTTTCAGTACCTATTACAACTTATCCACAATTTCTCCCAACATCCAGCACCAGTAGAAAAGGATTGAGAAGTATGCTAATGTGTCACCATCAATCATTTGACAGCTGAGAGATTTCTTGCTTAGAAGTTGTAATAAATAGCACTGGCAATAATTGGGTTAGAGATGATAGCAATTACAGTCTATGACCTGGGTCACCACAGTCTTGCTGCTGCTGCTGCTCAGCTACTCCTCTGCCAACAGCTGTATGACTTTCAGCCTGGTTGGTGTGTATCAAATGTTGCTGTTCCTGGGCTAAAATGAAGCAGAAAGAGAACAGAGACAGTTAAGCGCTGGGGCGGCCTCATTTTTTCCAGTCCTGAACAATAATGTGGCTGACATTCATTTTCCCGTGTACTGAAGCATGATGGTCGGGGATGATTGCAGAGTAAGCTGCTCCGCCCCCAACCACAGGGCAATGTGACACCACATTGGAGTGGGAAATGGAGGTCTCTAATTCTGCTTGGAAAAAAAATGAAATTATTCAGGCCTCCTTTCCATGAAAATGGATGGTAGTTTGCGGGAGCTGTATAAACTAGCAGGTGTATACTGCCTGCCTAATTGAGGGGATTTTAAAATCCGCTGTGTTAAAAGCTATAACGGTTTTATAAGTGGACTGCCACAAAGGCTGATTGTTTAACAAGGCAATTTCCAACTGATGTCTACTTGGATAACAGGGAGAGCTACAGGTTCCTTACTAAAATAAAAATAGCTATTTCATTAATAGTGCCACTTAAATGGATTGTTTCCAGATTTTTATAGTCTCAAACTGGACTAAAAATAAAAGTAAACTATTGTAGGCATATTTCAAGCAAATCAACTGGTAAAGTCAGTGAAATTTCATTAAATAGAAATTCTCGTAAAATAAATCAACTCTATTGAAGAATTTAACATGACTCAAGTAATATGTTAAATGGCAATATAGTTTTTCATTGGGGAAAACAGTTTAGAGAAATCAACTATTTAAAATATTGACAACAGGGCAGGTGTGGTGGCTAACGCCTGTAATCACAGCACTTTTGGGAGGCCGAGGCAGGTGGATCACTTGAGGTCAGACTTCAAGACCCACCTGGCCAACATAGTGAAAGCCCGTCTCTACTAAAAATACAAAATTAGTCTGGTGTGGTGGTGGGTGCTTGTAATTCCAGCTACTCAGGAGGCTGAGGCAGGAGAATCAATTAAACCCGGGAGGCAGAGGTTGCAGTGAGCCGAGATGGCACCACTGCACTCCAGCCTGGGGGATAGAGCAGGACTCTGCTAATAAATCAATCAATAAATAATTAAAATAAAAATAAATAAAATAAAATATTGAGACCATCAAATAATGTGGCTTTAATTTACAGACTTCTAATGAACAAATTTATCCATTAAAATCTGCATGTCAGACATGAGGAAACAAGTGTTTTGTGTCTGGCTGGGCTTCTTCCCATGTGAATTTATGAACCAATGAACTCTGCATCTCTGGCACATGTTAATTATGCTCCCTAAGCCATATGTGGCCGTGACTATAATACTTAAGCTTCTCTACTCCACAGGAAGTATATTTGACATTACTTTGAGTCTCTATTGTTAGATTGAATTTTGCATTGTTTTTCTTCAGGGCATTGAGCTAAATTAATGAATTTCCATTCATGTCCAATATTTTTGTTTTGATGCTGTTTCTTTTTGATTTTCATTTCCTCCACTGTATTCTATAAAGTCCTGTGTAATTGTTGACTTATCTGGTGGACAAAGGCAATCTGCAGCTTGGGAAAGAGTGTAATTATTTAGGGGATGGAGTGGGTGGGGAAAAGTGTAAATCTTCTTCTAAGACCTAGCAATAAGATTATTATAGTGTAAGTTTAAACTAATTCACATAGATACAACCATTTAATCATTGCATAAATTTTTAATCATGATTCCTTCTTAAATGGTGTAATAAGGCCTTTTATTCTGGCAGCTTAAATGTAAATCCATCCAAGAGTATAATTAGAGAGTAAAGCAATGGTTCTTAGACTGGGGTTCCTTAATCAGCAGTATGAGCATCACCTGGAAACTTTTGGCGGTAGAACTTCTAGAACCCCACCTTGGACCTACTAATTTAAATATGAGTGTTAAGGATACAAGCTTATAAGTATTTATAGCAGTAAGAACAGGTGAATTTAACAGGGTGAACAATGATCTTTTCATTTATTTGCTGCTTACATTTTTGGCTAGATCATAGGAACAAAAAGAGCTGGTGCATTTGAAGGTAGTACCATTACTCAGTAGGCTGTGGATACTTTGTTAGGAAGGGAAGCATAATTATATAAACAAAGATAATATTGTTTTGTGGTATACAAACAAGGTTACTCTTCAAATTTCCTTTTCTATCATTAACTTTTATTATAACACGTATTTCTTTACATCCCATTAGAAACTTTTTTTTCTCATGGATGGAAATCAGAAGTTCCTGTATACTTTGAAACATTAAGTGTCCATGTTCTTTTCACTCCCTCACCTGAGATTCTCATTCAGTAGATCTATTTTGGGGAATGGGATATGTGCGTATTAAAAAACAAAACAAAACAAAAGAAAAAACTCTACGGGTGATTTCTATGTATGGCCCTGGTTAGGAACACTAATTTAGAACAAATTCCTAAGCTTTCTACTTCTAAGAGGGAAATTCATTGTTATAATGCAGAAAATACTAGATATATTAATACTAAAATTGCAATCCAGAAATCAATCTTCATAGACTTTTAAATAGCATTCCTGTTAATAACAAAGGCATGTGTTGAAGACATGATTTAATAAAGTTTAAGAAATGAAAACCTTGAGTCTCATACCATTCCTCAAAGAGTGAGTGAAGTGGGATGGGGGTGGAAGGTGCGTTTCACAGCTTCCTGATTTCCTCATGTAGACATTGCCATTCTTTCTATTGTTATAGCGCAAGATCCCTAAAGAGGCACTGCTAAGCATGGAAGCATATGAAGGGTGTTTGTGCTGCCTTCACAGCAATCAAATCTACAGCCCAATGACAATTTTAGAATGTCTCAGAAATAAAATCGCTTTCCACTCAAAAGCCAGACTGTTGCTCCTTACTCCCATGTAGCAACATTGCACATTCCCCAACTCCATGATTGTGTTTTGCCAGTATGTAGCAATGTGGTCGGCCAATTGTTAAAATATTGAAATATAATAAAGCCACAACTGTTGGCAAATATATAATGCTAAAGTCCAATAACTGACAAGCTGAGTTACACCAATTATAATATTAACTAATTACAAGTTAATCATGGATACATGATAAAGGATGTATTTTGTAGGATATGTGATGAATGGAATTCCTACTGTGGCAACATCTGAAAACTATTTTTCAAAATTAGCATTTTGTTGGACGGATGTCAGGCACTGCATAGATTCTGTGAAACAGTCAGTGTTTTAGTAGAATGAACAGTTTATCATTACTTATGATTTATGTATTTGCTAGAACTTCCAAATCGTTTGGTGCTCAATTTATTTTACTTATTAGTATGTGCTAATTGTTCTAAATGCATAGTTATTTGATAATTATAGTCCAGAAGTTTGTAGTAAATTATTGAAGATGCTGAAAAAGAAACAAAAGTTTAGCCAAATTTTAAAAGCATTTGTTTCAGGTATCATGAGTATGAATTTTTTGAATCTGAGAATAAAACAAAAATTGTATCATTTAGGAACCTAGTCGTAAATTAGGTAATGATACTGTGCCAAACTCAGTTAGTCTGGAACATCTTTTAATATGTACAACATCTAAATAATACCAAATAATTATAAAAAATAAATTCAATATTAAATAAATAAGCTACATTTCTGGAATGAAAATCAACTTGATTTTCAATATTGGTAGACTATTTTTTCTTGCTAGGTAAATGTTGGATTCAAACAATCATACAAATTTGTATAACATAGAAATAAAATTGCTAGACTCATTTTTCATCATAATGGCATTTACCCATTATGGTAAACATCATTTGCAATCATGAATCATGAAGAAGAAAATATTAAAGAATGTTATGAAATTAGTCTCATGAAATAAGTATTCTTAATAATAAAATTTTTCAATGAAATCAATTGAAGTAAAAAACTTTAAAAATACTTTATCAGATGTTAATAAAGTGCCCATAAAATAAATAAAATATTTAGAAAAAATCAGAATTTTAAATTATTTATTTTTTAAAATAATAAGAGCATAAAAATAATAGAGCATTTTAGAAAAGAAAAATATTATAGAATTTACCTAATATAATAATTCTGATCTAGGAATATCATTACAAATCAGTTTTATGATACTGCTTTTTGTAAGACAACTTCTTAGAAAACTTAAAAGTCAACTTCATAAAATATAAAAGTATTATTAATGAAACTTGAATTCTTTCATATACAAGTATTTTCATAATTTTACTAAAATGTAAAAATCAAGAATTTTAAAGCAGTTAATTTTTTTAATCTCAGTAAATTAGAAGGAAAAGTATCTTTAATACTACATTAGTAATGTAGTAATACATATTAACACTCGAGAAAGGAATTTTCCACGAAATTTGTGTATGTGAAAATTTATTTATTTAGATAGGTGAAGCCAGTGCAATAATAGTGAAAAAGTAAACCAGGAATTCCAGGCAAAATTTTAGATAGACTTCTGTTTTTTTTTTAAATTTTGTCACTCTAAGTTATTGTATTCAAATATTTCTGACTGAAAGTATAATGTGTTATCAAGTAAATACTTGAAATCTTTTCTAGATGAATTTCACACTTACTACTATATATCAAATAGAGAAGAGACAATAAAAATAGACTAGAGGGAGAGAGAAAGATGGAAAGACAGAAGGAAAGCAAGAGTATATGCTAAAAATTAAAATAATAAAAATTGGAAGAATATTTGGACTTCAAAGATAGCCTGTGATGTTACAGCTAAAAAGGCATTTTTTAAATTACATCAAGCCCTACGAATTCACTTTCATATAAATTGTGAAATTTAACATTTGGAAAATAGACTTTTTAAAAAAAGAACTGATTTTCAGAGATGACACACTAACAGAAATGCCAATCCTTTTTCAGCTTTACAAGAAAAGAAAATTCCCCTTGTTAAACTGGAGACAATTAAAAAAACTGATCAAAGATAGTATAGATATAAAGATTTCATGTATTCTGTAAATATACATTTGAAACATATATATTCTATTTTAAATGAATATATATTAATTGAAATATATAGATGTACATATACTATTTGAAACAAAAATTAGTAAAAGACCAATTATATAAAGAAAAGATTTTCTAATAAATTGTTTGAAAATAAAATTTATATGACAAAACTAAAAAAATGCAATAAATATTCCTTGATTTATGCTGCCAGATGAATTTAACCTAATGACATTTACAAAGCTCTATAAACTAATTAAATAGGATATTTATATAAGAATTTTCATGATTTAGTTAATAGTAAAGATAGTAAATTTCAAAAATACACACAGTATTCACGTGCTGATAAAAATTGAATGCAATCACTTTTTATTCAGGAAAGCCCAACAGATAATTCAGCAGGAGGATAATTTAACTGATGTTAATAGAAATTACAAACTTATTGAGACCTCATGTCACCCAGTTTCTCTAAATCTGATGGGTAAGTCATTAAAGGAGGTTGAGAGAGTTCCCTATATTAAATTATCTCTCTGACAAGGACATCATTTAGCTGGTATTATCCATGGCAAAAGACCACACCAATATAATTTGTAGAAATCAATAAATTGCTTAGAAATTATTAGAATGATACAAGTGATTTTTGGTATGATTTATCTTACTTTCTTACTTGGTCTGTAGTTTTAGATTGTGTTATACACAATGCTTTAATTTAAGAAAATAAAAAGTAATGCATTCTTAATTTTTGATTTATATACAATATTGACTGTGACTGCTGCCCCTTCCCAACAATTATCATAATCAAAAGGCAGATTGGTTTGGGTGCTCACGATCCTGAAGTGGAGAGATCTCAATACAAATCACAAAAGCATTTTACACAGGATTTATTTCCGGGGTTCAAAATACTTTGGTAAAGCTTTATTATAAATAGTGACATGTTATTTTAAGTTGCATTTTATAATGGAATTTTAGTCAGTTCTTTTCATTTTACTTCTTACAAAGTATTACATGCTGCATATTTAATATGAAGATTATAACATAATGTTTTACTTAACATCCTTCAAGGACTGGGAAGCAAGGGCAAGGTCTCTCTCTCTCTCTCTCTCTCTCTCTCTCTCTCTCACACACACACACACACACACACACACAAGGATGCGTTGGCGGTATTTTAACTCTTCTAGGATCCTATTTGAGATTTCAGTAGGAGCACTTCATCAATATATAGTTCCTTCTGTGTACCCAGTCTAGGAAAGATCCTGAATGCTCAAGAAATAAAAATTTACCTAGGTGAGAGGTAAAGTGTCAAGAATAGAAAAGAGGCAAATGAAGAGCATCAAAGTTTAATTTTCTATTGACCTGAGGGTCAAAAGATTTTGAGATATATATCTTTCATGTGATCTTGAAAAATGCTATTACATTAAAAGAGGGAATAGACAGTGATATGTGGGAGATAATCAATATATTGAAAATAGTAACCAAAAACATGAGAAAAATCTTTAAAATCAGTGACAAGAGGGAGAGGAGAGAGTAAATTAAAAAGTTGTCAGATAGAAAAAAAAAGCAATTGAAAGAGATAAAAAAACATATATAGAGGTATCAAGTAAAAATCTAGTTTTCCTGTACACTAAAATTTGATGATTCATTCCTCAGTATATGAAAATAATATATGTAAAATGAGAGAAATTAAGCTTTTTTCATATTTTATAGTTTCAAGATCATTAATTTGAAAGAAAATGTGATTATGAAGTATTTTATAGTATTAAATTCCAAAAATTAATGTAATTGTATGTATATATGTGCATGTTCATAAAGCTTCCCATTTGCTCTTAGCAATATTGTTAAACCCTTTTTTTTTTTTAGAGTCTAAGTGAGAAAACTGTACTCCTGAATAAAAGAAACAACTATTAAGTATCACACAAAGATCCTTGAGATCCAATTGTCACATGAATCTCTTTGCTCCGGAATTCATTAGATGGAGTCCCTGCCAAGGCTGTTGAAAACTTGAAATGCCTGTTTTACAAATTCAAGAGTTTATGTTATCTTTCCCTACCTCTGTTTATTGACTGGAGTTCAATACTTCCATTCATCCCAATTTATTACACGGGATTTAACCAGCCACAGCAAAGAGCTGATAGGATCTCCAACAGTGGAGTCAGTTACTCTCCTGTGATAAAGAGCCTCGTTGATTGATGCTCTTTTGTTTTTTCATTTAGCAATCTTTCTGTCTTCCCAAATGTATTCTCTACCACAAGGACTGCCACAGATTCTAGGTTTTCCAAGCAATCTATCTTTCACTTGACACAGATCTTTGCTTTGTTTCTTACAGGACAGATTTCTAAGTTTCTTTTTCTTGTTCCCTTCTAAGCGATAAGCACAGGGACAGAGGACATTTATTTCAGTCAACTAAATTTGTAAAGATGTTTGTGCACTTCAGATTTTTTTTAAATGCAATATATTTTTTAAGTTGGATTCCTTTTTGCTTTTCTCCCAGCACAATTATTCTCTTTTTTATCCCCTTGCAATGGAAGCCCTGACCTTGATGGATCAAGGACTTACAGAAGTAAGGTCTGCAAGTGTCTACAGCAGGAGCAACAGCTTCCTTACTAGATCCTTTTTTTTTTTTAATTAGACGGGTTTTATTTGCATTATTTTGTAGTTGTTTTCCTTTCAGGCCTTTCAACCATATGGAGGAAGTCATTAATGGCAACTCAGTAATGAGGATGTTTGCTCTCTCCCACTCAGAACCAGAAAACCTTCCTGTGTGGCTTGAGGAGACAGATTTCCAGCTGATCCATCAATATCAAGTGAATACTGGCATGGTGAATGTTCGGTGTACATATTAAGCTTTACTGAGATTTACTAGTTAAATTGAAGCAGGCAGTTTGGTGCAACAACCACTTATGGTACACAGTGTTCTTCACTAAATGCATCATAATTTTATTGTGAAAGATGCTTAGAGGAGGTAATGTTCTTTCTCAAAGAAGAAAGCATTTGCTACTGCTGGGAAGAAAGACATGCAAAACTACAGTGAATGCATTTTACAATCCTCCTGCTGGAGGAGCCCCATATTCAAATGTTAGTTACAGCAGCTCTTATATAATTTATTGCATGATTTCACAGCATTTGTAAAACCAAATATTTGTTATATATTCATAACATATGGTAGGGGCCAGTTTATTTCAGCACTTGTACATGCTCACATTTTGTCAGCATTCATAATATCTGTAGTACAAAACAGAATGTTATAAGATACCTTTTTTCTATAAAGGATCTGATGATTAAAGCCACTGTATTTTTAAAAACAGATTTGCAAAGAAGTTTTCTTCGTCCTCTGTAATCTAACATTATTTGTATTTAAATCATTGCCCTTTGTGTCATTAAAGTAAGTCACGCTTTCCTTGTTCCACTTCAGAATATTTTAGAGACATCTACTGGAAAAGAGCATTATTGCAAATTTTATAAAACAGGTTTAAGTGTATGTTACTGCTGACTTTTTGAAAAGTATCTTGAATACCATATCACAAAATTAGGTCCTTTCTAAAGGCAAAACCCCTGTGCAAACTGTCTTTGATGACTCATTCCTCACTATGTACAAATATATATATTTAAAATAAGAAAATGACATAACAAACGAAAACATACCAGAACTATAACTTTGATGTTGGACTTAAAGCTCCTTTTTTCCCCCATATAAGATTCTATTCATTTAGATCTTTTAAATTGGTTTCCTTTTGATAATATGATGAACATTTTTATAAGGTAATCTAGAACTGTGGCTACCAGTATTTTGATTATCTGAGTTGCAGCTGAAGTACATGTGTAGCAGATTAGCATACTGTGGAATAAAGAGAGAATCACCCATGGATTCTGAGTCACCACATCTCTTTCTAACAGTTTCAAGATGGATTTATATCCCCAAAGAAATAGAAAGAAGGTTATAAAAGAAAGAAATGGAAAGAAGGGTACAAAAGTGGAGGAGAAGAAGTAAAAAAGAGTACAGTTGCAAATAGCTCCAATTTATTCCTGAACTGGTGATATTTCTTGCATATTTACAAGATCTTCCTACTGCAATTTGGTTAGCTATTAGAAGGGAAAGTGTGCAAACAGCCCCCCAGGAGAGAAATAATGAAGGTTCAAGGGACAAAGGGACACAGTAGTTCCTAATACAACTAGTGCATCAATTGCACTAATAGAAAATTCAGTTATTGAAAATACAACTGCACTAAAAGTGAAAAGTAGAATGGTCAAAGTATACTAGGGAGCAACAGGGGGTTCTTTTGGAATCAAAGCTATATTAGAATTGGTTGTATGACAACATGACACAATATGCACATCTGCCATTGGAACATTATTCCCATTGTAGATTTCCATAGAAAAGAGGCCTTTCAATAACAGCTTAATCAATCAGCAGATACCTGAATTATGAGTGGTTCCAATTACACTGTTATGACAGAAGGTCATAATCAGAACTGTTCTGGTATATTTTTTGTCACTGGAAATCAATACAATGATTTGTAAATCTAGTATAAAACCTATCCACAGCTTACTTCCAATTAGGATATAAGGTGCCGTTAGACAATCCCTAAACTACTTGAACTCATAAATATTTCATATCATACTTTGAAAAATGAGAACGGCAGGACACAATCTGTATTTGAAACTGTCAATTAGTCTTTGTTTCTTGTGTCTATATTTACAGGGATATTCTGGTGTTTTTTTCTTCTTACATGTATGTGGTTCACCATAGTGATAAAGAATTGATTCCTAAGTATAAAAGGCTGAAACACAGAGCAACAGCAGTTCTCATCAACTAGAGTCCATGACATTGTTTCATCTGTAGATTTTTTCCCTCCCATGTGTCTACCAATAGGATGTGTGATAACATCCTAAATTTCTAGAAATGTGCTCTGCAAACAAACACTTGAATCACCAAGAAATAATGATGGAATTAATAATCTCATGATATCCTTCCTTGTAGAAGAAAATAAATACAGATTTCAGAAACAGAATTCTAAATACTATTCAGAACTTTTAACCACTCACCAACTCTAGACACAAATATGTTTTACCATTATGAGTATATTCGTGTACTTCATGGAAATCAGAAATCAGGGCCATATTTGGGCCTTTTTAGAATATGCTAAATTCTTTATTTCCAAATATTTTCAGCAAAGATTACATTTTATTTAAAAGTTTATTTTGCCTGGTTATAAATGCAGTGCACATTCATTCTATAGTCTAAAAATAAACTGAACTTTTATAACATCTTCGAAATTCAGGCCAGACCCAGAATAAATAGCATTATGGTGAAATATGCCTGCAGATTCTCATTGTATGGACTAGTAAAACCATAAATGATATCCCTAACTAAAATGCAGGATTCCTAGAGCTTTTGTATTATAATTTGCTTTTTCTTAATGTAAGTCATAATGGTTTATCCACACTTATATTAATTTTTAATCACAGTCTCTTACACTGTTGATTGAATTCCCCACCACTGCTAATGGCCTTTCTTGTAATATTCATTCACTTAAAATATGTATGCTGATGCCATATCTTATTTTTCAAAGGAAACCTGTTTAATGCCAAAAGCAAAATAATAGTCACATGGCTATTAGGCCACAGCGGGTTACCATGTGTTTGATCAGCCTTGCCACCAGAAAGTCCTTAAAACCTCGGTTGAAAAAAAAATAGCTCCATTAGAATTTTGAAAAAGAGAGAATTATTCATGACATACTTTGTATGTCCTTTAATATTAAATTTCATTCATATGCACATTATTTCAAATAACTGAACTGGAACAAAATTAGAGAGTAGTCTTATTTTTATATTGAGTCACTTCTAATAATACTTTATTTAAAAATTGAAAATTAGCATTCCTGATATTTTAATAAGGCAGGCCTCTATAGCTTGTTGTTAAGAATAAGTAAGATCTTTCATCAGATTTCCATTTGCTCATCATATAAATCCAACATAAAAATGAGGGGAGAAATTAGAGAATAGCTTATGAGACTTCAGAGTGTTATAAAAGCTACCAAATTAGAAAGCTTAGAAAAGTAACAGTCCCAGGAATTTGGCTACATGTTAATTTACCTTGGTTCAAAGGGGGAAATATTATTCTTTTCTTCAATAGAATCAGTTTCTTATTGTTCAGAATTGTGATTACTAATATTAGAGTATACCTCTTAGCTGACATTTCGGCCCACTGTATCCAGGACAACACCTCCAATCCAACGAGGTGACAATTTTATGTTGCATCCTGTAGATAGGATTGGATATCTTCTGAGATCTAGAGAGTTGAGCAGTTGGGGGGAAATCAATTATTTGTTTCACATTAAATTATCAGTTGGAATAATAAATGTAAAGTTTTTGGGGAAATGCCTACAATATAACAAGCATTTATTTAGTATTAGCTGTTATAATCATAATATTCATTATCAATATTATTGCCTAACTTAAGTTTCTTTCAATACATTACAAAAAGCAGTAGTAGTTACGGTATTTGGTATTTTAAATTGATAGTTGTCATTGACTTTCTAAAGATATTATAGCTTTTCTCTTGATAATACTTTTAGCTAAATCAATGTTAAAACATATTTTCATTCCAATTTTAAAGTTATATGGAGATAATTTATTCTACTCCAATTCATATTATTTCCTATATTGTTATAATTAAAAAGATCTATATTTCCTCCAGATCAGTATCAAACAACTTGAAACAACTGGATATTCATGATCTAATTGAAATTTTGATAACCACTATCATTTTCCCATTGAATTTTTCATCATCAAAGTTTTGAAATTATACTACCTACTATTTTTGTCATATAGTATTTCTCTGAGAGAGACAGAGAAGGACAGAGAGAGAAAAGGGATGTAATATGAGGAAATTTTATTTCTAAGATGAAACCATAAAACAACAAAAGAGAAATAAGGAAACTATAGCAGTTCAACACAACAATCAACATAATTAGTGAATGCTACTAAATTCTGAGCTCCGTGTGTGTAACTGTAAGTCATAAGTACAATGTGACCATATTAATCTTACCCATGTGACTTTAATATTTAGTTACTATTTATCAAATGGGTCTGTAAAATGGGTACATACTATCTTGCTTAATTTTCATATTAGTTTATGATGAAGGCATTATTATTATCCTGATTTGCTGATGAGGAACCAAAAGAACAGAGAGATGAAATAACTGGCTCAAAGTCCCATATCTAAAAGGAGTAGAGCTGTGGGCTAGCCTCCCATGTTATTATCCTGGAGTTTGCCACGTACAACTATATGGAGACAACAGTCATCCACATGGGTAAACCCTCAACATGTGGAACAGTAACATTATAATAGACTGGCCTTTAGGGACTTGGGTTTCAGTTTCTGCTATAACATGACAGGTAACCGAGTATGTCTGAGGCTGTTTGTCAGTTGCAAAATGAGTTACAAGATCCTTTCCATTTGTGAAAGCATGCTAATCATTTGCCCTCATTTGTTTCACTAAATCTTTCTGTCTAGTGAAATATCATCCACAATCCCATAGTTAAAGCTAAGTAGGAAGTAAAGCAATTTGGAAAGGGACTCTATATAGAGTTTGTAAGGATGAGCTCAAGCAGTTAGTTGAACTATTGTTGGGGTCAATATTCCTGCTTTGGCAAATTGAGTATCTGTTGCATGTAGCTCAGACATAATAAAAGAAAAAGTAGCAATTATGACATAAGTATTAAAATAGCGAATGAATGGACCCACTCAGAAGGCATAAAAAAGATAAGATTCGAGAATAAAGATAAATACCGGTTTGTTTGAAGAAAAGAAAAAAAAAATAAAAAGAGCTCACCTTGAATCCAGAAGGGCAGAATGCTAGGGACTACTGTGGTCAGGTTTTCATTACTAAAGAATTAGCAATGCATTCTTTGTGTCTCATATTAGCAAGGACATTGTCACAAAGGGAGTAAGGGCTGAAAATAGAGTTCAGCTCTCCCAAATCCCTAAGATGTGCTTAGCTCTCTGGACCGTGAACCTTAGCTATTCCTCAAGGGACTGAGAAACACCTTGATTTTATGTATCCTTATTGTGCACTGTTCCAGATTGCCATGTGTCAGATTCATTGCCTGAGTTATTTGTATGACAATTTGCATAACATTAGCCATCATGGCCTGAATAACAATTTGAGTTTTTATTGCAGGCTCTTTGGAAACACCCCTAGCTGAGCTACTGTGACTATATTAATTCAGGAATTTATCAATTACTCAGCCCCATCTTTCAGGACAACAGCATAGATTTTTTTTACATGATAATCAAATGACATGGCTAATTACAATAGATACAAGAAGAAAAACTTCACTTAGCTGCTTTACCATGCATAATTGTAACTAGAAGCTCTTCTAATTTTAGAATATGAACCAAGTTATAAACTTGTCTCTGACCTAGCATGAAGAGAAAATAATAAATCTTCAAAATTGTGCATGAAATTCATAAGCAATTAAAGGACAGAACTGTTGACTTGCTATATAGTGAAAGTAATAGTGATAGTAAAAATAGAAATAAGCATGAGAATTAACATTTATTGAATGTTCACAAGGCACAAGGCACTAGGCTAAATATATTATTGCATGATCTCAAATGATTCTAAAAATGACCATATGAGGCAAATATTATTAGTGTCTGCATTTTCACTTACTGAAGCATAATGCGACGACTATCCCCTGACCCTGTTATCTATTATGTACCTTGGATGACTAACATTATATATTCCCAGCTATAATTTATTATGGTGCAAAAACAGTGGCTATTTTCAAGAACTATTACATACCTTTGAGGACAGGATCCACCGGTCCAGCCACAAGGTCCTCTCCCACCTGGGACATAAGTGACCTGGTTGTCCAATATCACTGTGGGAGATAACCTAGTGTGTACATAAGCACACCAATTCCTAAGGAAGATCATAATTGTTAGGGAAAAAAACTGTTGTCAAAAAGAATTCTTTTCATCAAAATTATTTTCACAGACAAACAACTATTTTTGCCATACTATAGATCAGAAACTTTGTAAGATTGCTATTTAGCTTTAAAATATTTAAATATAAGAGAAAATAACTTATTACTGCATTGCTGTACTCAGGAATTATAAGGAAACACTAACAAGATCAAAATAAAGAAAAGAATAAATCAAAGCTAAAATGAGAAACTTGCAGAGTACAGCTACAAGATAAATCAAAATGCAAGAATGCTCTTGTAGCAAGTATTAATATTAGTACTGAGATTAAAAAAAAACTCAGATCCGAGTCCATTACTTTAAAATATGTGCAGTAAAGCGTAAGTAAATAAGTAAATAAATGGTTTAAAAATCAAAAAAGAGGAGAAAGAACTGTTATTAGCTGCAGTGGATATGATTGTAACTGAACAAAATACAAAATGGTCTAGATGCAGATTATTATAATTAAAAAGAGAATTCAGCAATGTAATTAAATATAAATGTTTATGAGTTAATACAAGATTAATTTATATTAATTCAATCACAAAGTTAAGATCAGTTACATTTCTCTGTACCAACAACAAATTCAAAAAGACACTATTAACAATAGCAAAAAATAACAACAAGAATAATATACCTAAGAATAAATTCAGCAAAAGAAGTGTTAGCTTTAATACGTAAAAATTTTAAACTTTATTGAAAAACTTTAAAGAAAAAGCCAATGGATCATGTTAACTAATGAGAAACCCAATGCAAATATGTCAATTTTCCTCAAATTAATCTCCAAATTCTATGCATTTTCACAACAAGTCTTAGCTTGAGATAAGGAGTTAAATGAGCTTATACTATAATTTTTCACATAAAAAACTAAAAACTTAAATTTCAGAGAATTTTGCCCCTGGCTATATAAACTATCAGATTCACCTTTTTATGGAAAAAATTATAAATCTGGACAAGATGTATAAAGCCACAGTTTTCAGATGTTGGGCAGTAGACAATGCAGTGATATGATTCTTGAGGGAAAATACGTGATGTTAGCTCCACATTCAATCTAGTTTTGTGCCTGGGAAATTTTCAAACTGCAGAAGGATGGATTCCAGAAAAGACACCAAGTAAAGAAAATAGAGATCTGAGTTTGGGGATACTAGGGTGGTTAAAAAGTGTGGCAAAGATTAATAAAATGAGGGGGCCAGAGAGAAATATCATTTTAAAAGTCAATATATGGGTGCCCTTGAATCTTGGACTGAATACTATTTTGTGCTTGCAAACAACAAAATCCAGACACTGATAACATAGCATCCACAGTGCCCAGCATGAAAAGCAAACAAAACTAAATATGAGAAAAAGCAGCAAAATAGGACCAGTGTATGGAGTAAAAATCCAGTAAACAGAAAAAAAAAACAAGGATGACATAGATGTTGGAATTAGCAACCCATGACTTTAAAACAATTAACCATTAAATAGAACGAGAAGTATATAATATATGAATTGAAAATGGACTGGATGTGCTTAACTGAAGTCTGGACACTTCGGAAAGTAAGGCCAATAAACTCGAAGACAAGGAATAGAAACTGGCCAAACTGAAGTACAGAGAAAAAATTAAAAAACATAAATGAGCAAAACTGAAGTGGTCCTAAGATCAGGCAGAATAAACATGTGAAGAAAAAAAAGGAAAATTTTCTAAATGTGTTTTTTTAAAAAAAAAAAATCAACCCTCATATCTAAGAAGCTCAATGAATTCCAGGAGGATAAACACAAAGTAAAACCTCACTTAAGTACATCATACGCAAATTCCAGAAAACAACACATAAAAAGAAAAAAAAAAAAAGACACGTTAATTGCTTGATTTAATCATTCCACATTGTCATTCATCTAAGGCAGATAAATTGAGCTCCATAGAAGTTATTGTGTTCTTGTGAATGTGATGTTTAAAATTTCAGGCCCCTCAAAGAAGTAAGAAGACACGCTGGCACATGTTGTTAAATCACTGGTAACAGTTGAGGCAAAAATAACGTAAAACAAAGAACTGGAAAAAGCAAGAAATAAAAATAAAACGATTTGAAATTGAGAGGACTACAATAAAGGGATCTTTAAAAAATTAACTAGATTCCTCATGCAAATGCAATGAAGATCCTAATTATGAGACTGACTAACTTCAACAGAAGCACGATTAAATTGTCACATGAACATTCTCTGAATGACTGTGGAGGAGGGAGTGTGGGAGTGTGGGGCAGAAACAACACAAGGATCGCCGTCACTGCATGCTCAGGGCTTTGAAAAGAAAAAAATATATTCATTCTCTGTGAGGCAAAATGATAGTGTCACCTGGCAGAGGCCTTTTCAAATCCTAAATATTAAAACAATCGCATGACTAAAATAGTTGAGGAGGCAAAGGAGCAGATCAGCAGACTGCTCGTGGCCCAGCAATCTTTGATCCAGTGTAAATTGGAAGAACAATCCACAGCAAAAGAGCCCCTGGTGTGACTTGTAATTAGGTTTATGCTACCAATGAAATAAGCTCATTAAGGGATGTTAAAAATGTAAATATAATTTTAAAACCAAATTATCTGGAAATGTAGGTTTAAAAACAGAAAATGAAGAATGGTAAAATGGTGACGGGCAGTTTAAAGGAAAATGCAATGATCCCAGACAAACATTTTGCTTAAACCTAGTAATCCTTTCTATCTTTCTAGACAGATTATGGTGGATGGTGAGCAGTTACTTTGAAGTATTTAGTTTTCCAGGAGGTCAAAACCCTCCATCCAGCAGACCACATTTGGGATTCTCTTTCAGGGTAATAACTCTGTTGCTTTTGTGCAGCAACATGTACTGAAAAAAGCTTGTATTGATTCTTTGGATTTTTCAAGTTAATAGGTAAAAGGTTTGTTCTAGGGAAAAGCAGACATCTTTGGTTATGAGCAAAGGCCTAGCTTGTTGAACATATAAAACAGAGAAGGGAAAGGATTCTATTATGATTCCTAAAACTCAAAGACTTGTGGATAATGAACTAAGAGAAGGCGTCATAAATAAACAGTTTACTGTATTTTTGATTTTCACATTTTAGAAACCAAATCTTTCAGGAAACTAGTGAAAAGACTAATGTAAAAAACTTCCATTAATTGACTAAATAATGGTCCAGTCATACCAGTTCTTATCCTGAACTGAGTGAGAGGGGACTGAAGCAAAGAAGATGGCTTTAATTAATGACCGCACAGAACATTTTCCCAAGAAATAAAGGGATAATCTAAGAATTAACATTATTCAGTTATACTAGTCCTTAGAACCCAAATGAATAGATTGCTTGTCATCTAATTCAAAAGAAGCTACTTAGACTTTCATATTAATAAACTGTGGCTACAATAGTATGAAAATACCAAGTCCTGAGGACGTTCATTAGAAGTCAAGGTAAGCCAATAAAATCACCACCATAAACCAAGCCAATGGTGTATAATTTTCTTTGAGAAGCTGGAGAAGATTTTGTGTCTGGGGGAGACTTTATGGATTGAATGACCTTCGTTTCCCACCATCCCCATGAATGTAGAGATTTAAAGGGGAACAAGAGGAAAACAAAATAGGATAAGACAGACATACTGCTTCTGAAAATTAACATTCTCTCAAAGAAATAGGATTATCAGGTGACTCTAGTAATAAGCCCTCACACCTCACTTAATACCCACCCATGCCTCTCTGACTTGAGAAAGTATAAGATCACAAACCCACCCATACCTCTCTGACTTGAGAAAGTGTAAGATCTCAAACCCACCCATGCCTCTCTGACTTGAGAAAGTATAAGATCACAAATGTCCATTTCTTTACCTTGTACTTAAAGATGACTACAATTTGCAAATGACAGCATATGCATATAATAATGAATTCATATATGCCTCAGGGGAAGAACTAAGTCTCTGGTGGGACTTAATTTAGAGAGAACAATATTAATCCCTCATAAGAGAATAACATTCATATTATTCCTAATTTACCTCATGAAAAATACTATTGTCTTAATTATAAGATTATTATTGCATGGAAGTACGTCCAAACAAAACTTAACTGTTTGACCATTACTAATGGCAAAATTACGAAATAATAGTGTCGTACATCATTTTACACTAAACTCCGGAAGTCCATAGGGATAAAATCCCCACCCAATTCAATAAGTGGGACAAACATATGCTAAATATATAAAAGTTAGTCTTGTACTTTTTTATAAGTGTTTACTACTTTTGCAAATCAAACCTGCTCATTTCATTCTCAACTGTGTAAGTCTGACATATGTGGATAATCCCCCCCCTTTTTAAAAAATATCGCTTAGTAAAAAATAGTTTGTTTAAAGAGGAAAATAGAATTTTAAAGGCAACTATACCTTAACAAACCTTTTTTTATTGATGTCAATAATCAGGGAAAAAATTCAACTGAAGCCTCATTTGGTTTAACAGTTCAATTATTAAGTCCCTGAGCAAAATTATGTGTCCTAAGTCAATAAAAATAGAACAGATTTTAGATAGCACCACTAGTCAGAGTACATGTTCTCCCTAGCACACTACCCTAATTTGAGAACATCATTAAAATATCATGTATCACAATAACAGAAAGGTAGAGGCAACTCTAATGTCCATTGACAAATTAGTGGAAAAAGAAAATCACATACACAAACACACTCAAAATGGGGTATTATTCAACCTTTGAAAAGGAAGGACCTTGAAAACACTATGCTAAATGAAAATAAACAAGACACAAAAGGACAAATATTGTACAGTTTCACTTATATGATGTACTTAAGTGGTTAAATTCATAGAGACAGAAAATAGAATGGTGATTGCCAGGGACGGTGAGGAGGGTGCAATGGGAAGTTATTATTTAATGGGTACAGAGATTCAGTTTGGGAAGATGAAAAAGTTCTGGAAATAGATGGTAGTGATGACTGCAAAACAATGTGAACATACTTAAAGCCACAGAATTGTACATTTAAAGACGGATATAAATTTTTAATGTATATTTTACCATAATAAAAATAAATAAATACATACATACTGAAAAAATGCCATACAAAGTGATAAATAATAATTTTGCATATCTCTTGTCAAAATCAGAGAGAATTGAAGAAGAAAAAGTAAGAAATAGCTCAAAGGATGAAAAAGTAGGACAAAAGAACAGGAAAGGGGAAAAGAAGGAAGGAGGAGGGGAATGAGGCATTTCTGGCAACATCAGAGCTGTCATCAATACATGCCTTTTTTCACCTCCTAGGTCAGAATTAGAAAGTCATTTCTGATGATGAAGGTCTGCCTGCTGGACAAGATTTTTATTCTTTTAACTCCACACATAGGGGCGAATAAAGAAGAGAGTGTATTTCTGTGCCTAGAGTTTTTTGTTTGTTTGTTTTTATTCCTGAATTAGGCAAGGGTGAGGGGTGGGGGTAGTGGGCACACCTGCATAAGAAAAATTTCCCATAACATAGTTCGATGCTGGAGCCAGGCTATCTGCTTTTAGATCTTTTTTTTTTTGAGACGGAGTCTCGCTCTGTCGCCCAGGCTGGAGTGCAGTGGCCGGATCTCAGCTCACTGCAAGCTCCTCCTCCCGGGTTTACGCCATTCTCCTGCCTCAGCCTCCCGAGTAGCTGGGACTACAGGCGCCCGCCACCTCGCCCGGCTAGTTTTTTGTATTTTTTTAGTAGAGACGGGGTTTCACCGTGTTAGCCAGGATGGTCTCGATCTCCTGACCTCGTGATCCCCCCGTCTCGGCCTCCCAAAGTGCTGGGATTACAGGCTTGAGCCACCGCGCCCGGCCTGCTTTTAGATCTTGACTCCACAATTTATAGCCATGACTTTGTCTGGCAAAGGTGACTTCCTCATCTACAAAGCATCTACAATAATATTATCTACCTCACACGATTGTCGTGAGACTAAATGTTTTAGCAAAAGTAAAACACTTGCTGCTATCACTGCTCATAATAATTAAATGATTCAGAGTTAAGTGGGATTTTTTTTGAAGAGGATATATATATATAATATGGCCTCAATTTTTTTTTGCCTCGGATACAAAGAGACACAACTCCTGTTTTGCTTCTTTAATGACCTGATAAATTCATCTCAACCATAATTGCTTGTATGTTTCAAGTCAATAATTTCCATAAAGGCAATACAGAAGACCATCATCATCATTTATGGTCAATTCAGATGATGAAGCTTGCCTCTCACGAAAAAATAATATTGAGAATGTCTCTACAGTCTTAAGAAGTCATGAACATAAATACTTCTAAAGTGTTATAGAATCTGTTTATTAAAATCTTCATTTTTTCTAATCAAGCTAAAAAGAGAAGTTTTTAATCAAATTATTGATTTGAGAGACTATAATTGGCATGTAGTTCACTAGTCATAAATGAGAAAATAATTCAAGGGAAATATATACAACATGAAAAAAGATAATAAAAATGGGAAGAAATAATTTACACTTAGTGAAAAGATTCGTGATATGTAACTTATATTTAAATAAAGCATTAGACATTTGACATTTAGCTTTGGCTAACAGTCCAAAAGGCCAGTTCATCTCAATACTTATTTCCTTAAGAAAATCACTGTTTTATTTCCTAACAACAAAATAATTTATGTGTGTGGTTCTTTTTTTGTAGTATACCTTTGTATACTTAATTCTTTTACAGAATTTTATATAATGTTCAAACTGAGATAAAAATATCAGTTTTGTAAAAGAATCATATAAATAAATTGATATTTAAAACAATTTTTTGAAAAGCAATTATGCAAAGCTCAGATCATGGGGAATTTCAGATACTTTGATTTATGGTTAGACTTTAAGAAGAAACCCTTTCTTATGTACCAACTTTTGCAATTAAAATATTTTCGTCAGGCATAATTAATTTGCTTTCTGTAGTGGGAACAATGTGGTGAATGTAGTTGAGTTTTCAATGATAGATGACTGTAGAGTGCCTCGCAGCCACAAATTACTGTCTATACACAATATTGTCAGTGTAAAGTTTTAGGAGATCAAGCCGAATGTATGCCCATCACAGGATGTGCATAGAGTTTGCTGCTTGGATCCAACCTATTTTCCAATTTTAAAGTGAAATTTTCCAATTTTTAAAGTGGTACATCGAATTAAATATGTATAACGTATATCTTTTACAAGTAATGATTGTTAAAGTCAACCTTTAATACAACCTTTTTCATAAATTTGTTTTATTTTACCTAATTTTATTTTTTGTTTCCCCCTTCCCTGCATAACTGTGACTTGAGCATATACCGGGCATTGTAAACTGTTTCTATTCCAGTAGGTGTCAGGCTTTCCCAGCGTGCAGACCACAAAGGCCGGCTAACAGATGCTGTGATGCAGAATTCTATGCTTAATCCAGTTCCTGTAAACTGACTTTTTTAGCATTTACCCTCAAATAATCAACTTAAAATTACAGTTTTATATTCAGAAAAGCAGAAGGTGTGCGAATACAAAAAGTTCCCACTTAATTATTAGGAATATATAAGCACTCATTAAATTCTAGCATATGAAACGCAATATATATTTATAGTAACATAGTAGAAACAGCAAAGTAATGAAATAAAGAATGCGATTAATGAGTAAAAACTGATAGAGAATATACTTTATATAGTGTTTATTTCACTGGCGGTAATGTAATAGAGACGTCTATTTCACAAAGATATGAGAAAATACCCTTTAGTATAATGGTTTCTCTTTAGAATTTTACAGCACGTAAAAATTACCCATTTTGGATGTTATTAGCCCTAATAATAACTTTGCAAACAACACAAAAATTTAGCTGATCAGATAATTCACTTCTAAAACCTATTCATAATTCACACAAAATGAGCAGAGAAAAAATGTCTATTATGATAGACAGTAGCATTAATTTAATGATTAATTTTTGTAATTTTAAAATAATTTTCAAATTTGTCACTAAACTCAGAAAAAAACTTCCTTTTTTTTCTGCATATTCAAATTTTACCTTCTTCTGACCCTTCTCACTAATATGTTAACATATGTATGACCCCTCTGTATATAAAATAAAATATAATAAGAAACAAACACAAAAAATAAATAACTGTTTGGACCAGCCTTGGCTGCTGACCACTTCCTCCTTTTTTTTTCATAAAAGCCCTTCTTAATTGAGTTGGCTTTAACGGCTCTTTTTTGCCTTCCTTCATACCTCAATTTTCTCAGGCCAGAGCACGGTGCTCACTCAACTACTTATCAGTTCCATGTCACTGAAATACTATTTTTCAGTGCTCATTTTGTCTTTTTCAGCAGCATTTCACACTGTTGATCACTTACCTCCTTATTAAAATATTTTCTTGCTTTGCTCTATGACACCACACTTTTATAGTTTCCTTCCTAACTTCTCTGGTCACCCCATTTAAGGCTGTATTGCTGGCATCTACCACTGTCAGTTAATCAAATATTAGAGATTCTCTGTTCATAATTCTAGGTCCTTCTTTCTTTCAGTATCATCCACATTCATGACTTAATACATTTCTGAAAACCAATGCTTTGCCAAATTTATATCTCTAGCCTTGATCTCCCCCCTGGATGCCAAACCCATCTAATAATCCATGATTTTACAGAGCTTTATTGAGCCCTTTCTATGTGCCTGGCACTGTTCTAGGCAGAAAATAGAGTAGTAATACGACAGGCAAGGTCCCTGTTTTCATTGGATGTATTGCGGAAATACATAAAATACACTGTTGTCTACATAAATAGAATAATTTCAAGTAATTCCTACAAAGAAAAAATAAGGGTGACAAAATAAGGAATGGCAAGTGAGAGAATAGTTAACTTTACATTGGGTCAGAGAAGGTCCTTTTGAGGAGGTGACATTAAAGCTGGAGGTGCAAGTGGAACCGGAGTCCTTCATTATAAAAGGTGCAGAAAGAGCATTCCAGCAAGAGCAATAAAAGTTTCCTTTAAGATTTATATTAACTTGACATGTTCAATAAACAGAAGGGAAGCCAGCGTGGCTGGAGGAAATGAAGTGCAGTGAGCTTCGAGTGTGACAATGAATGAAAGACCAAATTTCACAGATTTTAAGACACACGTTTTTGAAATCAAGAATGTGTCTTGAAATCAATGGCATTTTTCAGTCACAAGTAGTCAGATAGTAGTTGTTGCTATTGTCTTAGAAATATTTTACCAGTTTCATTTATATTTTCTTCTTAAGTTTGCAAAAGTGATATGTGACCAAAATCTCAAAGTCTGAAAGACAAATCTAAAAATTCAAAGTAAGCAAGTATGATGTCATACTTTTCCTTCTGATTAGTACCTAAAAGAATGTGTCACTTACAATAATGAAGTCTTACATTCAGTGAAATGCATTAATCTGACTTAAATGTTCAAAAGATCCCTCCCTTGTGTGGATCATAGATTATGGTAAACAAGGGTGGAAAGAAGTGGACCAGTTAGAACACTAGTGGTGAATAATGGCAACTAGAAGATGGAGAGAAGCTAAGGTATCTGGGATATATTAGAGGTGTAACAAGACTTTTTGATAGATTAGATAAAAACCAGGAGGGAGAGAAAAATTCCAAAGATCTGTCCAAGGTTTCTAGTTACGGAACTAGCCATTCACTGATTTAGTAAAAATTAAGATACATGTGTACAGGGGTTGGGAATTGTGGGAAAAGTTAAGTAGGCAGTTGAATTGTATCATTACCTCATTTCACCTATTATCCTCTCAGGCAAGGTTTACTGACCCCATTGACAATGGATAGACCATTCCCCCTGATATACACTATAATTTCTTAAGCTTCATTCAGAATCAGCATTTGTGATTCACTGTTATTCCTCCTCTCACCTCTGCCACTGGGCTGTTGGTTCCATAAGGCAGGACATGTAGGAGTTCTTGTTCATTGTTTTACTCCCAGCACAAGCACAGTGCTGGGGACAGATAAGGTGTTCAGCAAATATTTGTTCAACATATAAATACACTAATCCTAATTTCTTATTTCCATCTTTCCTATTTCAAAGTGCTTGGTCATTGACTAATACCCACTCTGCCAGACAGGAAACCACAGGGCTATTGTAGCCAGGAGTTCCTGCAATGCTAAAAAAAAAAAAAAAAAAAAGCTACAAGATGAAACAAAAATATGTCAGAATAATCCTTAATAATCTAGAAAAGAAACTGTAATAAACACAAATACTCCTTTTACTAAGAATTATTATAAAATTCCAAGAATGGTAGAGAAAAATATGAGTTTATTCTAAATCAACCAGGTTTTTTTCATAAACAAATGCAAATATTTACTTGGGAAGCTTTCTTCTTTATATTCACATATTGATGCTCATATTTCACATTCAGTATGATTAAATATTGATTGTGTACCTGCTATAAACCAGAGACTTTGCTAGCTCTGAAAGTAAGTCCCTATATGCAAAGACACTACAAATTCATTATGATTATTATGCAGTGTTGTAAGTGCAGTGAATAGGGGAATTCAAAGAGACCTGTAGGAGCAGGTATTCAGGCCACCTAACTTCACCTGAGAAGGCTTCCTGCCTATTATTAGGTGTGAAAGGAGACAATGATGGCAAAAAAGGACCATTGTTAGTCAGAGGGAAGAAACGTGGGTTTAATGAACAGCATATATTGGACCAGAGAACTACTTATTTGAGTAGGCAGGAAGTGGCAGAAGATGAGGTTGGGGAGGTAAGCAGGAGGCAGATCTACCATGGCATCATGTGACTAACTGGGTGACAAATCTTGATTGTATTCCGGAGGCAACCAATAGCCTATGAAACCTCAGGAGCTGGGAAGTCAACTGGTCACGCTTATCCTCCCACTTGTGATAAGAGACTGTACCTGCCAAGGGAGTGTAATGTAGGAGCTGACAGCAATGACTCTAAAGCCAGCCAGCTTAGATTTGAATCTTTGCCCTGAGCTTTGTTAGCTAAATGACCTTAGGTAAGCTACTTAATCCCTCTGTAAAGAAATAATGATAGAATCTTCCTCATTTTTATGGAGTTATAGTAATGATTAAATGAGTGAATATATTCACTCACAATAGTAGAGTACTAGGAAGAGATGCCATGTAAGTGTTTGCTACTATTATTATTATTATTTGCCAATCAAATGAAAATTTGAAAGACTTCTTTTGACCTTATCAAGGGTTTGCAACCTAGGTCCATAAGCGAAGCACCTAGGTTTTCTCTAATGCCATTGTCATTTGCATGGCTTAATGAGTAAGGAATCTTGGTAATGGAAAGGATTACAAAAAGAAAACCTCAAGCTCTCCAGGACCTCAAATGACAGAATCCCTACACGGAGTTGGTACTTTTCTATAGAAAGAATTGAAGAATATTTTTGTTGGAAAATTCATAGGATAAAGTTCTGTTCAGCAAGTTATACCTTTAATATTGTTTTCTCATAGAGTATATTAAAATTTTTTGAAATCTGGTAGGTATGTTAGTGTTTACTTTTTATAGGGAATATTCCTTAGAGGCAGGAATTATTATTACTTTTTAAATTCTGTGTGTCCCAAAGCCTAGCACAGTGCTGGCACATGATGGGCAAATTATAAATAATCATCAAATAATCAAGCATTCCCAACCTTTAAAAGCAAGGACCTTGGATGAAACAACTAGCATTTATTTAAAAACTAGTATTGATCAAACTATTAGTTACTAGTTCTAATTATGACACAGCTGTATGCCACTTTCTATATGGTATATAACATTTAAATGCTATTTTAACTTGAATTGTCTCTGTTCTGTTTATTATATTTCCCTTTCTATTAAAAATTTCTGACTGAGTGCGGTGCCTCATGCATGTAATCCCAGCACTTTGGGAGGCTGAGACGGGTGGATCAAAAGGTCAAGAGATCAAGACCATCCTGGCCAACATGGTGAAATGCCATCTCTACTAAAAATACAAAAATTAGCCGGGCGTGGTGGTGCGTCACCTGTAGTCCCAGCTACTCAGAAGGCTGAGGCAGGAGAATCACTTGAACCTAGGAGTCAAAGGTTGCAATGAGCCGAGTTGTGCCACTGCACTCCAGCCTGGCAACAGAGCAAGACTCCATCTCAAAAAAAAAAAAAAATTATTAGCTATAGCTAATAATCGTTTCCCATGAATGTCCAAGAGTTTTATTGTAATTAATTTTTTAAAATTTAATTACAGTCTCTAATAAAATATGATTAACAAATGATGCATTCAAGTGATTTAGAAAAAGCTCTCAGTAAATGACATTTCTGATTATTATTTAATAGACAAAATCCTGTTGTCCCCCAAAATGAGAAAGATTAATACATGTCCGTTAATTTTTTTTTTTAATGGCAAATCTACTTGTCCCAAAATGAACATTTTGTAATCTGTACTATTTGTTTTACAGTAAGCTGGCATTGTTCCAAAGTCCACTATGTGAATACTTTTTTAGTTACAATCAGATTTACTTACATATTTAAAAAAATTCTGTATCTTTTGAAATATAGTGAAAAATAGACTTGAATAATAAATAATACAGAAATAAGTAAATTCATCAGCTTGTATTCTTACCAGTGTCTCTCTTCTTCTCACCTTTATATCAGCAACAGCTTTAACCAAATGCCTTTCACATAGCAGGTGTGTCAACTTCTATTTTTAACTTGTATTTTATTTTATTATTAGTAAGATGTTTAACCCCATTTTGCTCCCAAGACATGTCTGGTGTCTTGACTTTGTTTTACTACATGTAAAAATTATTTGTAAGTTTAGTTTTGTAACACTAAACTTCTAGTATTCTAAACATACAGATGACTCTGAGCCTTAAATAAATAAAATATTGACCCACCCAGATATTTTTTCTTTGTTTATTTTGATTTGACTATCACTTCTTTTGAAAACCCTCTTTAACAATACTCTTTTAAATTTGTTTTATTTTATTTCAACCTTTCAAATTGCTCTAACTTTAAATTAAAAATAATCTGAAAAGTAGGTTTTCTGAGTCATCACATTCATGATGGCAACACAACTCAAATAATAACAGTACTATCAAAATTTGAGTTGTTGAGCACCTATTCTGTGAGGATCATGCACCTAAGCACATTTCATTCATTTGTATCTGAAGGAGAGCCCTGCAAAGTTTTATTTTTACTGACATTCCTTGTATTGAATCTGTAGTTTCCATATAAAGAAACCGAGGTTCACAGAGATCAATTGAGTTGCTCAAAATCATGGAACTAGACCATACTGAAGCCAGGATTGCACCTCTGGTGTGCTTGGTTCAATCTTTAACAACTCTTACTTTTTATAATACTGCTATTCCAATTTTCAAACCTGTTCATGCCCCAATTTTATGTATTTCTTTATTTTTCTCTTTCATATTGTGGGTATGGTTGGGAACACAATCAACATATCCTCGAGTTGAATTAAACTAATAGCCACCATGGTGCTACTTTGCTTGGCAATGACTATTCTAAAGTAAAACCACCTCTATAAGTGAATAGAAAAGTGAATGATTATTTTAGTTAAAACAAAATTGCTGCATTTTATTTGTTCATTTTTTCCTATTAGGTAAACTAACAATAAATAACCTTATCTAACTGAAATGGTGAAATTATAAATATGATCCAATTTCATCCTGAATTTGATATAATTTTCTGGGAGTGAGGTAAATTTCCCTTGCAATCTTCTAGACCTGCTAGACAGAGAAAGAACAAAAAGAAAAGAAGATTCCTTACTTTCCTCTAGTTGTTTCGAAACTTGATTTTTGGTAGTCAGTTCTTTGGCTGGGACTGCTGTCACCCCGGCTGAGGTATGTTTCCCGTGGGGCTCGATTTCCCACACCTCCAATGCCTCCAGCTCCTCCAACTGCGTTTAGAGAAGTTGCTTGTTCATTTGACTTTCTGGCAAAGCTCTGAAGAAATTTCAGTGTGGAATTGGAAAGGACCACTGGTTCTGCTCCAGGATTGAACTTGATGTTAGCTTTGGTAAGGAGGGTAAGATTCTGCAACTTGACCACTCCTTCTGCTCTCTCTGTGGATGTGAGAGTTTGGTTTCTCACACCCTCAGCAGGTGCACTTGTCTCTGAGGGAGGCAGTGTTGATTTAAGAAGACTCTCTTCAGAAGTTCTTGCCTCTGGAGCTGTAGCTATCTCCGCTGACATGACCCAAGTGGTTGGCAGTATTTGCAAACTTTGTATTTTATTTGGAGGAACTGAAGCAGAGGTCATAGTCTTCTGAGAGTTCCCATCCTCAGGTATAGTCCAAGAATGCTTATTGTTGTTAAGGCCAATGCCCCCACTCCATAAACTAGAAAGCAGGACAAATAATCTTGCCCCCTTCATCTCAGTAGTTTGAAGCAAGGTAGCTCATGTGAAATTTGGGGACAAAATCCGTGTGGCCTTTTTGATAGCTGCTTCCACACTGAATCTGCTAAGACTGAGCTTTGCCAATTTGAGATGTGTAGAGGAAACAGGTTTCTGTGTTTTGTAGTGTGCTCAGGAAGTTCGATTTCCTGTTTCTGTAGGGTTTTTGTGATCTCTGACCTCTAGTGGGATGGCTCTATGGAAGTGCTGAAGGGTCTCTGACAAAGCTGAGGGTAAATGGGAAAACACAGGCAATTATTATCAGGAAAACCCATGAGAAAAATATGAAGTAACTTTCTTTTCCTGAGCACACCCATGTTGCACGTTTCACTGCTTTCAAAGAGAAATTTCAGGTTCACAATAGATAGTGTAAAGTTTTGGTGATATAGGCTGAACACAGGAGTTTTAACATTTTGTTCTACTACATAAAGACACTGAGAAAAGTTTTTATGATACTTCTTATCTTCTATGCTCTATCCAGAGACCTGCATTTTGTTCAAGTGCATATCCACATGCATACACATAATCAAAAGGTTGTTTACAGTGTCTCTATCATTTCATATGGTACATATACCCTAAATTATAAAATATCTATCTATCTACCTATATATATCTTTCTATTTTTATAAATACACTTCAGCTGTGTCATTACTTAATCTCAATGATTATAAGTAATAACAGAAAAGGAAAGTATAAGTAATTGAGTTAGACAGGTATACCAGGAACTCACTTTAAATTTTGCTCCTGGAACTTCTACCAGAGATACCCGCTAATGGAATAAATAATCAAAATTTTGCTTCCTTTATTTTCCAATCCTGAATGTCTGGTGGATGGGGGTAATCAATATTTTACTAGTAAGGGATAGATGAAGAAAAAGTGGAGTCACATAAAAATAAATTAAAATGGGATCATATAGAATGCTTTTATACTTTTACTGTGGGACAAAATTATACCAGTTGTAGGTAGCAGAGAACCAGATGTATCAAAGAGTTTTCTGTGGGTTTTTTTCTGGTAGAGATGTTTCATGAGATTTATCATTTAAATTCTCCAGCAAATCTCTGATCCTGACTTCAATTAACCTCTCATCTATAAAATTTCATAGCAGCCTGTTTAAATAGATATGTAAACTAAGTTATAATAGTTCATTCATTCATTCACTCATATATTTATTTATGTATTTAAGAATTCAGTAGTTGCATAACCCCTCATTCTGTGCAAAGCACTCTCTTATGTGCTAGGATTATAAAGGAAAGCAAAAACATTCTTTGCTGTCAATTTGCTAATTGTCTGTTATGTTATTTGAAAGCTAAATCCATGTGTAACCAATCTTTCTGTCAACTTCTGTCCCAGGCATTATGCTCTTGCTAAACATTCACTCATTGATTATTAAACTATAATTAGATTTTTTTTGTTATTAGATTATTAAGTTCCTTCTTTCAAAATTAGAGAACTGGAAATCTAATTCCTGCTTGGTTGTGTTTTATTGTAGATATTTTTTCTAATCCTTATACCTGGACACAGTGCACCGGATTTGAAATAAGGCCTAATTCTTCCCTGGGCTACTAACTACTTGGGTTTAATATTTTTCTTCCCTCAATCTTTGCCATTTATTTCCATAAGTGTATTGTTGACCTCCTAGAGGGTATATAATATGGAGCTATTTAAACTAAGACAATCATCAGCAACCCCAATTGACTTTGATATGGAGTAAAAAGCATCCATTTCTCAGGTATACCACAGAAAAATCCACAAACCTTACCTTAGTAAAGGACCAAAAAGGTCCAGCACAGACAATCCAGGAAATGAGTAGTTACTAAAAAGAGCAATGAAACTGCACAACTGTCACAATACAAACACAGTTTTCAGTACAAAGAAAAAGGCTTTACAATGTCTTTATCTGGAAAAGACAGAAGGAAATAGCTTTGGCTTATAGAAGAGAAGTAATTTTGTAAAATTTAGGAAAAATATTCTTATTTATATTCAATTTTATACCAATTTTCCTAGATTTAGTAAAAATAGATGAATGGACTGTCTTGAAGATTTATAATAATGCCAGAATAATGACATTCACTGATTTTTTTTTCTTCTATAGTTTGAAAGACTGTTCAAACCTGGTTTGGCAAGTGAACTTTAGTGATAAAAGGTCACCCACTGGTTCTATAACTGATAACAAGTAGTTATCCAATGATAATAAAAGCTGAACAAAGCTAAGCAATTCATTTCACCTCTTATAAGGTATTGACCAATAATGACTTTTGCTCACCCCCTCCTAGCTTACAAGTGACCCTGTAATCCAAAGGCTAAAGGTTCTGTATCTCACTATTGATCTACAAAGCCATCTTGTGCTTTAACTCCCCAGAAAATCCCAAGCTCATTTAGTGATTTTGAGTGTATTAATCAGCCCTTAATTAGACATATAAAATACTCCAGAAACTGTCAGAGGCCTCATCTCAAATTCTGCTTTCTAAGATTAATTGTCATCAAATAACAATTAAGAAAAATAATATTGCTGAGATGACTGACTGAGGAGTACTCAGTTTATTCATTCGTCTAGATACTCTAAACACTATTGTTGGATTAAACTATAACATCATTTTTGTATACCTGGACCCCGTCATTTTGTTCCACCTCCCATTTTCCACTAGGTCATTTATATTAAATTATGTTTTACCATCTTGCCATTTGTTCACCATGAATATTTTATAAGATAAAAATCATGAAATTTATTATATTATGTGCTATCAGGAGATTTTTATGTCATTTTTCATTGTATCATAAACACAGGATTCACTACATACTGCAGAATGGGTTATCTGTAGGTGATGAGATAATGGGTTTGGTTCTTTTCCCCCTTATAATCCATATGCATTAATTTTCTAACCACAAGAAAAAAAAAAAGATTATTAAGTTGAAAGAAAACACAAATGTGAGTTAAAAGAGAATCTTAGATTGAGGAGTTCACTGTAGATGGTGCTGTGTATTATTGAAAGCCTTTTTTTTTTTTTTTTTTTTTTGAGACAGAGTCTCTCTCTGTCTCCCAGGCTGGAGTGCAGTGGCGTGATCTCGGCTCACTGCAAGTTCTGCCTCCCAGGTTCACGCCATTCTCCCGCCTCAGCCTCCCGAGTAGCTGGGACTACAGGCGCCTGCCACCATGCCCAGCTAATTTTTTTGTATAGTTTTAGTAGAGACAGGGTTTCACCGTGTTAGCCAGGATGGTCTCAATCTCCTGACCTCGTGATCCGCCCGCCTCGGCCTCCCAAAGAGCTGAGATTACAGGCGTGAGCCACGGCGCCCAACCTGAAAGCATTTTTAAAACAGTAAGAGTTATTATTCTCTGTAAAATGTTGGGGGTATAGGCTAACTTCCACCAGATTAGTAGGATTTTTCAGCAACTGTTTATTTTTCACGAGAAATCCCTATTTTCTTAAAATAGTTTAAAACATCCAAAATGCGATTTCATTATAACTTTCCTCCATAAGACGTATCAGTCAAAAATAATTGAAGAAAACAAATTTTAGAGTTTTTTCAATTTAATGGTGTTTGAAAAATGTTGAAAACCTTTTAAATTTACATGTGGACAAAGGAGGTTAGCAACATACAGCAAAGGGGCTGGAGAAGAAGAGAAACTGATTTCTGCATAATTTTGATGAGTCGATGTGCTAGGTAAGTTAAATTTGGCATATTATGTAATTCTTACAAATGTGTTAGGTAAGTATTCTATTCTCATTATACTCATGGGAAGTTAAACTTAAAGAAGTGAAATAACTTCCTAGGGTAGCACATTAGTAATTGATAGAACAGATATTTATGCCCGATTCTGATTCAATAGGCATTCAGTAAATATTTGTTGAATCAATGAATGAATGGATGAAGCTATGACCATACTCCTATGTATAGTGATAACACATGGGTTGAGGAGGGCTCTATTTCACATTCTTATAGCCACACAAAAGAAAAAAAGTAATCTAAATAAATATAATGAACTTGTTCCAGGAACACAACTTCAAAAGTCTTCTGAAATACCCTTTCAGTCACATTGCTTCCTGTAAGTTCCTCCTAAAGAAAATTCAGAAAGCCCATTGATTCTACATTATCTATTCTCAAAATAAATATGAGGTTTATTTTGAAGCCATCATAGCCATATTAGAACAATAAACCAAAGACTAGGAGCTGTAGAAAAAAAGATAATGAAGCAGTAGCGATGCTAGAAAAATATAAGATAAGCAAATAAACTGAAAGTAAGAAAATTTAGGTTTGAGTGGGTTGGCAGGAAAGGGAAGATGGACAATTAATGAATTACATAATTCTTAATATTATGTGAGAGAAACATATTAGTTTATCAGAAAAAAAACCAACATATTTTATCCTAATATTAAAATTCTAACTTTATAAGAACATAAGGAACATACTGATAAAGATGACCAAATGCCCCTAATGAGAAAATGAATGTATGAATAGTTCACAGAACCATGCCATTGCTGATTTTACATTTCCCATTTAAGTAGAACAGTACCCTCGAAGTGAAAGAGTTCAAAACTCATTTCTTTTGATCATTTTAGAAATAACAGTATTTTCATTTTCTTAATGGAAAGTTGTCTCTGGTTATCAAGTGATTATCAGTAGTGACTTCTGCTTCTGAAAATATGGAATAGACATATTTCCCTATTCCTTCTGCTAAGTACATCTGAAAATCATGGACATTATATATAGAACAAATAGAAGAAGATTCTGAAGGGTGGAGAAAAGAAGGCAGAATGACTAGGTGACCCAAGGAACAATTAAGCATTGAGTTCCCAAGTTTTCTTTTGCCTCATTTCTGGGTTCTGGGGAATTTGGCAAACTAGGAACACCAATAGGCACAAACAATAAAAGCCCCAATAAAAGCTTTCTTTAGGCCAATGACTAGAAAATTGAAAGCCTGGAAAGAAGGGAAAGATTTTTTTCTTTTTTTCTTTTGAGACGGAGTCTCGCTCTGTCGCCCAGACTGGAGTGCAGTGATGCTCTCTCTGCTCACTGCAAGCTCCGCCTCCCGGGTTCACGCCATTCTCCTGCCTCAGCCTCCCGAGTAGCTGGGACTAGAGGTGCCCGCCACCACGCCCAGCTAATTTGTTTTGTATTTTTAGTAGAGACGGGGTTTCACCGCGTTAGCCAGGATGGTCTCGATCTCCTGACCTCGTGATTCGCCCGCATTGGCCTCCCAAAGTGCTGGGATTACAGGCATGAGCCACCGCGCCCGGCCTAGAAGGGAAAGTTTTTAGAAAATAACCACTCTACTCCCACCATACAGCACAGGAAAAAAAAAAGAAAAAGAAAAAGAAATAAAAACAAAAAACAAAACAACTCACCCTTGCCAGCAAAGCCTGAAGCGAGAATTAAACTTCCACCTCACGAGGTTGTAACAAGGTGTCCCAACCCTCATTCTCCTGTTGGGGTAGTGTCAGAGAAGGCCAACAGAGGAGTCAGAAGTTTCTACATCAAGAGGCCTCGCCTGAGTACACTGCATAGCTCTCCAAAAGCTGAGTGAAAGGAAAAGAATGAAAATCAATAGCTTCAAAAAGTCCTCCAAAGGCTAGAGATAAGGCAAGAGGTTGGAAAGATGTCTTCCAAGGTGTAGAAATCCAAGGGTGGGTCTGGAAAGAAATGAGAATGTACTAGAGATTTTTTAAAAACGATTTTTCATTGTAAAGTAGAAGATTTTTCATTGTGAAGTAGTGTTTTAATCACCCTCTCTTCACCCTATTGTTGAGGGAGGAATTCCCACCTTAGGATTATAGGAATGGGTAAACACATGATGTCCAATGTTGAATTGATGAGATTGGCAGCAGTTTATACATAAGCTAAAGCCCTGGGGAAAAGAATACAGCATACCACGCAGGGCCACACCAGGGCTGCACTCGGAAATAGAGTCAACAATCAACAATGCTAGAAGGTGGACTTGGTAATATCAAGAGTATGAGGTGTCCCCTGGCTCCCACAGGCGGATGTGACTGGCTTGTTTGAATAATTCTGTGGGCTGGCAGGGAACTGAAACCTACTACTCAGGGATAAGCAGGAACTATGCCTGGTCCCCTTGATAAGGCAGTGGATACTGGACTCGGAACCTTATCCACAAGAGCAGAGTGGGGAAGGAAACTTTTGGATTAAGACCATCGATGCCCTCTGGTTTCAGATGTCAAGACAGCACATAATTCTATGTCTTTATTTTAGGCCTCATATTACACACAGTTCAGAGAGCTTTTTCTCTGTATTGTCAAGGATAAAGAGCTCTCCAGAGCTTTGCCTGTGCTCAGATCTCAAACCTAGTTGAAAGGAAAATCCTTATCATGCCCTCAAAGTATTTTAAGAGCATGGTGAGTTAAAACTTAACGCTACCACAATTTTGGTTTATATTAGACCTAGCTCAATTATAAATTGGGATAACTCAGCTCCTACACTAAAGGGCTAGCAGGATAAGAATGTCCTTCTCTGAGGTAAATATTATTTTCTATAGCCTTTATTATTCTTTTATGCATAATGCTCATATAATAAAAAATTTAAGACAAATGAAAAAATAAGAAAATGTAATTCACGGTCAAGAGAGAAACCCTAAAAAATCCAGAAAACACCAAGATATTGGAAGTATAAGAGAGAGAATTTCAAATAAGTATGATAGAATGGGTATTGAAGGTGGGCAACATGTCTGAATAGAAAGGGAATTTCAGCAGAGATAAAAATTATTTTTTAAAAAGTTGAATGAAAATGCCAGAAATAAGACATAACAAAAATGAAGAAGTCATTTGATAAGCTTAATAGCACACTGGAAATATCAAAGAAAATGAGAAAAGAAGATAGGATAGAAGAAATTATCAAAACTGAAACACAAAAAAGATGAATATGTGAACGAAATAAACAGTGTCTGAGATCTGTGGAACAATTTCATATGGTTTAGCACACCTCTAAATGGAGGGAATAAAGAAGAAAAGAGAGAGTAAATAGTACAAAAGATAATTTTTTAAAGATTTATAGGTAAGACTTTTCCAAAATTGATGAGACACAATTGATGAGTTGTTGGAAAAAAAAAAAACACGCCATATCACATAAAGGGGAACATAATTACAGCTGACTTTTCATTAAGTCAAATAGATGAGAGAGAGAAATAGAATTACACCTTTAAAGTGCTCAAAGGAAAAAAATAACTTGTCAACTTATAATTCTATATCTTGTAAAAATATCCTTCAAAAGTAAAGGGGAAATAAACACAACTTTAATAGGTGAAACTTGAAAGAATTTGATTTCAGAAGACCCACCCTATAAGATATAGTAAAGAAACCCTTCCAGCTAAAGAGAAACTATAGAAAACTGGAGCTAGATTGGCAAGAAGGAATGGAGAGCATCAGAAAAGTTTTATATAGGTAAACAAATTTGATATTATCTTTATTATTGATTTACAAAGGTAGATAATTGGTATTATCTTTAGTATAGATTCAAAAAAGATGAATATGTGAACAAAATGAACAGTGTCTGAGATCCGTAGAACAATGTCATATGGTTCAACATACCTATAATTGGAGGAAATAAAGAAGAAAAGAGAGACCATTATAATTTCAAATGTAATGTGAAATGATAATGAATTACATTTTTTTTAATTTGACTGTTGAGATAAAAATCACAGCAATAATGTATGGTGAGATTGATAGCATTTGTAATTAAAATTCAAGACAGAAGAACACAAACAGTCTGCAGGTGTGTAAATGAAATTACACAGTTATAAGGAGATTCTGATGTTATATGTGAAAAGTAAAATGTTATTTGAAAATATACTAGAATAAATTAAAATTCATATTTTAATTGTTAGAACAAAAATGTAGCTTAAAAATCAATACAGGATTACAATGGAACATTTAGAAAGTACTCACTTCATATAACAAGGGAAAGAAAGGAGGAAAGGAGACTCGTCAATCAAGAACACCTAATACTGAATATAAATGCACCTAGTTGTGTTTCAAAATATGTGAAGCCAAAATCACTGTAAATGTGTGGATTTATTTCTGGGTTCCCTATTCTGTTCCATCAGTCTATGGGTCTGTTTTCATGCCAGCACCATCCTATTTTGGTTACTACATTTCTGCAGTATAATTTGAAGTTAGGTAATATGATTCCTCCAACTTTGTTCTTTTTGCTTAGAACTGCTTTGGCTATTCTGTACTTTTGGTGGTTTCATTTACATTTTAGGATTCTTTTTTTCTATTTCTGGAAGAACGTCATTGGTATTTTGATAGGGATTGCATTAAATCTGTAGATTGCTTTTTGTAGTGTGGATATTTTACCAATATTGATCCTTCGAATCCATGAACATGAGATATCTTCCCATTTTTGTGTCACCTTCAATTGCGTTCATCAATAATTTTTGACAAAAGCTCCAAAAACATACACATGTTTTCTTCAATTTGTGGGAGCTAAAACATTTGCTCTCATGGAGGTAGAGAGTAGAATTTTGGTTATCACAGGCTGGGAAGGATAGTGATGAGTGGGGCATAAAGAAAGGTTGGTTATTGGGTACAAAATACAATTAGATGGCAGAAATAAGATATAGGGTTCAGTAGCACAATAGGGTGACTATAGTTCACAATAGTTTATTGTATATTTCAAAATAAGTAGAGAAGTGGATATGAAATGTTCATAACACAAAGAAATGATAAATGTTTCAGGTGATAGATATCCTAATTACTTTGATTTGATAATTAAACACTATATGCTTGTATCAAAATATCACATGTACCCCATAAATATGTACAACCATTATGTAGCCATAAAAATAAGAAATAGAAAAATAAAAATCATGAAGCCAAAATGGACAGAATTAAAGGGAGAAATGGATAAATCTATTATCATAGTCAGAGATATTAACATCCTTCCTTTAGTAGACAAATATTCACATAATCAGCAATGATATAGAAGATTTGAACAAAATTATTAACCGATGGGACCTAGTTGATATTCATGGAACATCCAACAACTACAGAACACATACTTTTTAAATGTACATGGAACCATCATTGATACAGAATATGTTTTGGGTCATGAACTATTTCTCAGTAAGTTTCAAAGCATAAAAATCATAAAGAGAATATTCTATAAACACAAAAGTGTTAAGTTACAAATAAATAAAAGTAAGCTGTTAAAAATCCCTAAATATTTTAAATGAAACAATATACTTCTAAATAATCCTCAGTCAAAGCAGCAATAACAGGGATGTTTTAAATATGTGCAACTGAATGATAATCAAAACATATCAAATTTTGTGCAGTTTTGTCAGTTGAAATGCCTATATGACAAAAGAAGAAAGGGGGCAGGCACAGTGGCTCATGCCTATAATCCTAGCACTTTGGGAGGCTGAGGCAGGTGGATTGTCTGAGCTCAGGAGTTTGAGACCAGTGTGGGAAATGTGGCAAAACCTCGTCTCTACTAAAATACAAAAATAAAAAAAGTAAAAAACAAATTAGCCAGGCACGGTGGCTAATAAAAAATAAAAAATAAAAAAAAGAAGAAGAAAGGGACGAAATTATTGAGGTATGCTTCCATTTTAAGTAATAGATAAAAAAGATCAAAATTATCCCAAAGTTAGTAGAAGGAAGAAATAGTGGAAATAATAGCAGAAATTAATGAAATAGAAAATCGGCAAAGAAGAGAGAAGAATAATTTTCGAAGTTGACTTTTTGCAAAAATTAATATGATTAACTGACCTTTAGCAAGACTAATCAAGAAAAATAAGCAAGAGATTATAAATGTTAGAAAATAGAAGTAGAGACATTATAAAGAGCTTATACACATTGCAAGAATAGTAAGGACACATTATGAAGAATTTATGCCAATATATCTGGCAACTTAAACAAAATGAAAATATTCCTTTAAAAACTAAAACTGGTATAAAGAGACATTTAGGAAACTAAAAATCTCCATTCATAATAAAACCTTTCCCACAAGTAAAGGTCCAGGTCCAAATAGCTTCACTCGTCAATTATATTAAACATTTGAAGAAAAAACAATACAAATCTTCATGGATTCTTTTCAAAAACAGAAAAGGAGATACCACATCCCAACCTCATTTATAAGGCCATAAAAACCTAATACCAAATATTACAAAAAATATCTCAATAAAAACAAAACTTCAGACCAATATCTTTCATTGACATAAAAGGAGAAGTATTAAACCAAATGATATCATTATGTAAAAGCTAATATATCATGATCCCACAGTGGTAATTCAAAGAAGTTAAGGTTCATTTACATTCAGAAGTCAGGCAATGTTTTTCACCATATTAGAATGAATGAAAGAAAGAGAGAAAGATGGAGAGAGAAAGAGAGAGAGACAGAGACAGAAAAGAGAAAGAGAGAGAGGAAAAAAAGAAGGAAGGAGGGAAGGAAGAAAGGGAAGGAAATGTATGTATATACATCTAAATAGTGTAAAAACATGTGACGAGACTAAACACTAGTTTATATTGAAATCTATCTGCATACTAGTAATAGAAGGCATCTACAAAAGGTCAATAGCTAACATCTTTATTAATTATGAAACTTTGAATACTTTTTCCCTAATATAAAAAGAAAAAACAAAAATATTTGCTCTCACAACTTCTGTTCACTATTGCATTGAAAATCCTAGCTGATGCAACAAGGAATAAAAGAAGTTGGAAGCAAGATGATTGGAAAGGGAAATGTAAAGTGCTATATTGTATATAAATGACTTGTCTGTGTGCATAAAAATGTGATGTAATCCTCAAAGTTTTTAAAGCAGGGTGTGGTGGCACACTCCTGTAGTCCCAGCTACTTGGGAGGCTGAGGCTGGAGGATCACTTGAGCCCAGGAGTTCTAGGCTGCACTGTGCTCTGGTTGCACCTGTGAATAGCCAGGGCACGCCAGCTTTGGCAACATATCAAGACCTTGTCTCTATAAAAAGGAAAGAAAAGAAAAAGGAAAATAATTCACAATTAGTGAATTTAGGCAAGTTCACATGACAAAAGATTAACATTCATATATTAATCGCAGTTCATATGATAGCCACAAGCAATGGGAATAGCAATTTATTAAAGTTCCATCTATAATGGCATCAAAAACCCATCAAAATCTTGGAATAAACCAATTTTTGCAAGATTTTTGCAATGAAAACAACAAGATATTGCCAAAATTTTTTTTGAAACACCCGAATAAGTGAATATGCCAAGTTCAAGGACTGGAAAACTTGATGTTTTAAAAAGTCCATCCTGCCGGGCGCGGTGGCTCAAGCCTGTAATCCCAGCACTTTGGGAGGCTGAGACAGGCGGATCACGAGGTCAGGAGATCGACACCATCCTGGCTAACATGGTGAAACCCCATCTCTATTAAAAAATATAAAAAACTAGGCGGGCGAGGTGGCGGGCGCCTGTAGTCCCAGCTACTCCGGAGGCTGAGGCAGGAGAATGGCGTAAACCCGGGAGGCGGAGCTTGCAGTGAGCTGAGATCCCACCACTGCACTCCAGCCCGGGCGACAGAGCGTGACTCCGTCTCAAAAAAAAAAAAAGTCCATTCTTCTCAAGTTTATTTATACCTTCAATACAAAACTAATTAATCTTAGCAGATTTCTGTTGATTAAATTTATAAGCAATGCTAAAATTAATAAGGAAATATATTGGATCTAAAAACTCAAACAATTTTCAAAAAAAAAAATTGGATAGTTAATACTACCTGATGTCAAGACTTAATCTACAATAAGCAAAATAGTATAATATTGGTGTAAAAATAGAAAAATAGAGCACTGGAACAAAATAGTCCAAAAATTAATCTATACAGATAATGGACAAAGGCACCAAGTCCATTCAATGGTAAAATATCTTATTAAATAATGATGCTGGAACAAATGCGTGACTTTAAAAAAATGAACCTTTATCTTGAATCCACTCCAAATCCAAAAATTAATTTGAGATGGTTCAGAGACTTAAATATAAACATTAAAACCTTACACCTTGTAGATGCAAGAAATGTCTTCATGGTCTTGGTATAGAGAAAGATTTATTTGATAGATACAGAAAACATGAACCATTTAAAAATAGTTGAAACATTACATCTCCTCAAAATTTAAAACTTTAGCTCATCAAAGGACATAGTTGAAAACAAATTGGCAAGTCACATCTTGGAGGAAAATAATAGAAATTTAGATATTTGAACAAATTACTCCATCCAAAATATAAAATGAATTCATATAAATGAATGAAAAGACAGCAATACAATTAATAAATTGTCAAAAGCCCTGAACAGACACATCACAAAGTAAGATACACAACTGGCTAACAGACATGTGAAAAGATGTCCCGGCATCTTTAGTGATCAGAGCAAAACAAATCAATTAAAACCTTACTGAGATACCATTTCACACCCATAAAGAGACCTAAAATTTTAAAAGCCTCATAGCACCAAATGTTGGATGGGAGTGGAGTGAAGCAATCAGAACTCATACATTTCAGGTAGAATAAAATGGTACCACCACTTTTGAGAATTGTGCAGCAATTATGAAGTTGAAAATTCATGTCATCCATGATTCAATAATTTGCCTGAGATACTTACACAAGGAAAATAAAAAATATGTCCACAAAAAGACTTGTTCAAGAATATTCGTGACAGCCCAAATATAAGAGAATATCAAGAGAAGATATAAACAAAGAATGGAATATTGCACTCATACAATGAAATAGCAATCTGCAATGAAAAGGAACGAACACTGATACATGCAATAACATGTATGAATGTCAAAAATCAATATGATTCCTGAGAGATTTGAGATGAAGAATAATACTTATGTTACAGTTATATTTATGTAAAGTTCAAGAGCAAGAAATACTAATTTACAATGATAGAAATCAGAAAGAAGTTTCCTCTGGGGATGGAAAGATTGATTGGAAAGGGATATGAAAAGTATTTCTCGGATGATGAAAATATTTTACATCTTGCTTTCAGTTGTAGATTCTGAGTAGATGCAATTGTCAAAACGCATGAAACAGAACACTTAACGGCTGTACATTTTATTGTGTGTATATTACACATTAAGTTTTTAAAGTGAAAGAAAAGAACTTAATGAAAATGTAATAATGTTTGCCTCTTCCTATCATTGTACTCATCTTTCTTAAATCAAGTATGCAATCTTTTGCTTACTGAATACGACACATATATATTCCTCTGGACAGCAGCAATTATCTACAGCACAGAGAGTCAACTTAAATTGAACTGATATTTATCAAAGATGTAATACACCTAGGACATTAAATGGAGGAAAAAATGCAGAAGGGCATTAAGAAAACTTCACTGTTAAAAGTGTTAGATTAAAATTTAAATTTTCTAAAACTAGGTCAGTAGTCTTTCCATACCTTACTCTATCTTCATACATGTTCTCTTAAAATCACCTAAATGCAGATAAATTTAAAGCTTAGAAGATTTTTTCTAACTTTATTAAAGAAAGAAAAAACATTAAGTATTGTTCTTAAGGTTATATATATTTATATATTTACTGTTATACAATGTAATATTGATGAAAATGTTTCAATATCAGGAACATGGATTTATAAAGAGACAGCAACAAAAAAACTCATAGCAAGTAGCTGAATAGCAATCCAAATTCTCTTTTTTACATGACAAAACCTACTTAAGAGAGTAAAATTAAGAGACAACAATATCCTCCACTCCGTATCATAGTAATTAAATTAAAGATGTGTGGTCATTCTAGTGAATGTGATTGTGATCATCAACATCACCAAAATACTAAGGTAATCTTTCTCAGAGGGTAACTTAACTTAAATTTAGAGAGATCCCTGCTGCTGACAAACTTTCATTAGTAATAAATTTAAGGCATTAGTAATAAATTTAAGGCATTAGTAATAAATTTAAGGTATAACTAGATATTGGAAACAAGTGTTATTATCAAAGTGAAAATACGAAATAGCCCAGAAAGCACTTTACATTCATCTGAAATATTTTCAATAATAGTTAATGCATAAGTTATTATGCTAGACTCCTTTTTTAGTTGTATCATTACTCTTTAGCTCTCAAAAGCTAAACTGTAAGTTTAAAAGTAGTGCAACCAAAGTGGATTCAGTACACAACTTTCAACAATATATTAATGAATTGAAGCAGGTATACAGCACTTAATTGTGTAAAAATAAGAATCAATACTAGATGAACCAATACTGAGTTGCAGTAACAATACTGACTAGAAAAGACATTTCCATTCACCATGGGCACCTTTGACAAACACAAAACAGCTTTAATGAATATTAAATAATATTCTTTAATTAATATCAATAATATTCTTCTATCAGTCCTTCATTTACAAGAAAATGAAAAGGCATATAATTCATTTATACACACATTAGAATTCATACAAAATGAGAACACCTGCTTTTACAGTTAGAAAAAATCATTTTTAACAAAACAAGTACATACAACATTCATTCTCAACTTGTGGAGACTGTATGTCATGACTAGAAAACGGCCGCACTTTGTTGGAGTCCTGTAACACCTCAGAACAAGCAGGTCCTAAATTTAAGAAATGTGCTACAAATGTATTTGCTTAAAATTTACAAATGTAGTTTGAGTTTTGAAGTATGTATGTGCCAGATTGGAATTTAAACTTAGCTAGATGCTAGCATATGCCCCAATAAAATTAAGAAGTTGCTTCCACTGGCAGTTAATTTGTTGCTTAGCTTACTGTATACAAGCTGTGTTATCATTGGTTAAATTAAAGAAATTAGTCACTGAAAAAGTTCCAGTGAATACAAGCAAAAGATTTCTGCGGATTTGCATTAAGGGAGCAAACAAATGCCTTACCCTTAATTTATCAGTGCTTCTGCTCCCAAATCCCAGTAGTTATTACATTTATCTACTTTATGAAAGCACATAGTTTTTCTCATATTTTTATGGACTTCTTCCCTCCCAACCCTTTAACATTTCTTTTAGAATTACATGCAGTGCAGTGTAGAAAGAAATATCAGGATCGAGCCTGAGACTGTTTTTTAACATCCCTGCTATCAGGTACTGCTGGTGTGGTCTTAGACACATCCGTTGATCTTGCCAAGCTTCAGTTCTCTCCTCTGTATTCCTCTTCCCATGATTACATGGGTCACTGCCTAGGACAGTTCCATATGATGTAAAGCAATATATTGGTAAAAAGGAGAGATGCTATATCAAGAAACCAAAGCTATGCTTTATCAATTTTAAATGTCCGTTATGTTTTCTCTCCTCTTGTCATGATAAGGTACTGGACTCACCTATCCTTGAATTTCTTTGATCTTCAAGGTAAAGTTATTCTTACTCTAAGCACCACAGAGCCTTGTATGTGACTCACCTTTTCTATAAATTCTTGTTGGACAGCTTACAGATTTTCTGAATTTTCTTATGCCAATAGAAGGGCAGATTAATGTTGATTTCCTTCTTTAGGTTATTATAGTGGGTAATCGTTAACTGTTTGTGCACTGATTTTGTGCTAAGCACTCTATTAAGTGGCATATAAGCTATAATATCTTTTTTAATTTCTCTAAAACTCCTGTGACATAGTGACTCAGAATTCCCATTTTAACAAGCAGTCAAGTAACTGCCCAAGATATGGCAGCTGAGAGGGGACAGAACTGCCATTTAAACCCAGATCCTTTTGCTTAAGGGCTTAAACTCAACCTTCTCCCCCAACTTAACTCATTTCATGTTTTAATTTAGATTATTTGTGTTGACACAAAGAAGTCAATTTCTGCTACATTAGAAAACATGTAAACAGCTAAACCAGAGTTTGGTTTCAAAAGAGAAGCAGGTAGTTATATTTGTAAGTTCACCAACTGCCCTCCTCCAGGGTTTCTGTACCCAGAGCAATCAGAATATCTATAAAATTAAAAGCAGCATCATACCATGTCCAAAAGATTAACAGTTCCACAGTACAAAGTTTGTTGATTTAGTAGTGGATTCAGCCTGTCAATCAAAATGCCATAAACAATAACATGATAATAGTTTTCAACATAAATGCTTTTCTTCAGGTTATTTTCACATGTCTTATTGAATTCTGCCAGAACATTTTCTCTGCACACTCTTACTGAATTCTAAGTGCCTATTATAAAGGAAAATTAATGCTTTCTTTTGAAAGACAATGTATGTTACACAAAGAGCTAAACTATTAATACTTGAAATAGACCTGTAATCTTAGTTGAAGCAACAATAACAAAGTTCTATCTTACAAAAATAAGCAAATGTTAACTTAAAAAATTATTGGTAGCTCTTACCTTAATATTCTTTGCCTGTGGTTATAACAAAATGCTAACATCAACAGAAGCAGAAACCTCTTGGCTTCTCTGTAGGCTGTCTCCAAATATTCACTTATTTTCAGAAGCAGAGAAAGGCAAGTTTAAAGAGGGCGGGGAGAAAACCACCCTTACAATGGCCCTGCCATTATTCTTTCAGTGAATGCCTAGCAACAGAAGTCCAGGGACCTAGAAACTAAGATGCCTGAGGGCACTGACCCCCAGCCTGCCTCACGTCCTTTCAGTGTAGCTAGGATCCTGGAGCTCTTACTAAAAAGTGTTATACAACCTGAAAGTTTAGCAGCCACCATGATTAAAGTGTTCAGAATAATGTTACAGCTAAGATAATTTTCTCAAAAATATTGATGGTATTGTATCTTCTTAATTAACAATACTTCAGCCAGTACTGGAAATAGGCCTAATAGATAAATCTTGTATATTAAGATTTAAATGTTTAATTTCACCCAGTTTAGAAACAACACAAAAAAGTCATGGAAGCTGGAGTAATCTCCTGCTCTAGCTTTTTGATTATAAGATTATTGCAACCCTGGATTACATTCCTGAGAGCATTTCGTAGTCACCCACAACTCACTGATAAAATATCCAAGACTTAGCTATTTTATAATTTCTTATACAGCTTCTTTAAGTGGGTGGAAAATGAGTTACCAGAGTCTGTATCATAAGAAAACTTCAGTCAGCTCTAGTGTGGTGAATCTCTTATACTTAGAGTGCTTCTGTATTGCAACATTTGTCCTATTTCTTCTGTTGAGTAATCAGACCTTGCTCTCCAAATTGGTGGTGGGGAGGGACTTGTGCTTTTATTCATATTTTTAATACCAAAGGTCCAATCTTGTGCATGATAGGTGATTGATAAATGTCTTGAATTGAAGTGACTTCCTATTTGCTTTTGTAGCTCAAAGTAGTGGAAGCTGTGACATAAGTTTGAGTTCTACCTCACATGTATTTTGCTCTCCTATGGATTTTTCACTCTGATCAGCTAAGACTCCTGACTAAGCACATTGTTCATTGTTGACAAACAGTCTCCAGGCTGTTCATTGCTGAGAAAGTCTCCAGACTGCACATTCAGATCCCTGTGCTTGAACCCTTTTGAAAGGTGGAAGTGCCATTGTACCTAAATTTCAGTGATTTTTAAAATATTATGCTTTTGAGAGAGAAGACAGAGTCTATACAGAGGAAAGAAAAACTAGAACATGGTGTTCTTTTTTAAAGTGAAGTAGGCATTCCACTAGTTGTTTTGCTTTTATAAAATGAGTAGAACCATAACATACTATCATAAATCTCTCTCATAAAATAATACAAATTCTATCATAGAATTCTATGCAAACGTGACTTACCAAATTCATGAACAGCACTGAGTTCAGCTCTCCTCTATGTGGCCCTATCCTATCCTATTTAGAGTCAGGGTATGTAACTTCTCAAATGCTTTATAAATACATTATCCCATTGCAAGTAGACTAAATTAATAATGAGTTATAAATAAAAATATTTTTGCTTTGACACTAATGTTTGATTAAACATTACTTTTTAAAATAAATTATATTTAGGTGAATATATTTTCCCATAATTTAAAAGGGAGATGTTTATAATAGTAATTACCCAGCAAAATAAAAATATAAAATTATATTTCATATTTTTAATATATTTTATTAATACATTTATGTTTTTATTAATGTTGCTATAATTTTATAGCAACATAAAAACACAAGTCTGTGAATTCAACATAGATTACTGTGTGGGCATGAGGCACAGTATCAGCCATGACAAAACTGAGCTCACTGTGCAAATATTAGAGTAAAATTCGTATCTTTACTCAAATATTTCAAAAAATATGAAAACAATGCACAATTTAGTATACAGTACATTATATGTAATATAATATCTATGTAGAATTAAATATGTAGCATATATAATATATAAACATATATGCATAATATACACCTATAGCATATAGAATACATACATAATTTAGTGTATGTGTAGTACGAATGCACATATATATATGTGCACACATACTAACACACACCAATAAAATATAGAAAGAAATAAGCATTTTAAAGAACAAAAAATAAAGAGCTATGGAAGTTTTCAGAAGTTACTTTTCATTCATTCATTTTTACAAATGAGTGTGTGTGTGTGTGTGTGAGTGTGTGTGTGTGTGCATGCACGCACGTGTAGAGGAAGAGAGAGAATCTCTGCTTGGAAAAGTCAGTTTCAGAAGGCAAGAAATGTTGTCTTTTATCCCATCACTATATTTCTAGAAAGTGGCACATTTCTATGTTTTATAAAGAATTGTTGAATGAATGTTAAAAGCAGTTATCAAAAACTAAGTAATGCCACATATTCTGAAGCTTTTTCTTTTTCTTTTTTTTTGAGTTTCCCTCAAGTCACCCAGGCTGGAGTGCAATGGCTCGATCTTGGCTCACTGCAGCCTCTGCCTCCTGGGTTCAAGCAATTCTCCTTCCTCAGCCTCCCAAGTAGCTGGGATTACAGGTGTCCAACACCATTCCTGGCTAATTTTTTGTATTTTTAGTAGAGAGGGGGTTTCGTCATGTTGTCCAAGCTGGTCTTGAACTCCTGACTTCAGGTGATCCACCCACCTCAGCCTCCCAAAGTGCTGGGATTACAGGTGTGAGTCATCATACCTGGATTTTTTTCTGAAACTTTTAAAATCTCTTAGTATTACTTTTTATTCCGCAGCCGGGGTAATTTATGGAAAATGTCAATCAGAGCATGTACGCTCCTGTGTTTGTTAAAGCTTTATCTTCTCTTTATGCCTAAAACATCGCTCAGATTCTCAGGCACAAAGTGGTCTTCTTACCACTACAATTGCATCTTCACACCCACCGTTTCCTTTGCCTACTATGTCCCAGCCACACTGTCATTCTTCAGTTCTCAAACTTGCCACTTAGTAATAGAACATTTTCTGCTCCCTGCCTAGAAATCTATCTTGCCTTCTCCCCATGGCTGCTTCCTTTTCATGGTTAATTCTCAGCTTATATAACTCCCTCTTCCCTATAAGTATCTCCTTAAAAACAATATATTTCACAATTAGTCATTCATTTATTGTTCATTTCCTTCCTACCACATATCACAATTAGTTGTTCCTTTACTTATTACTTGTTTTCATTCTCCCCACTTGAATCACTAAATGCCACAGTGGCAAAGGAACATGTCTATCATGTTCATTTGTTTGATCGTATTGCCTAGTGTGTTATCTTACATACAGTAGGTGCTTAATAAATATTTAAGTGAGTGGTGAAAAGTAACCTTGAACTCCCATAGCTCTTTATTTGTATTGTGCTATAAGCACTTCATTCTGTCGACCTTGCATTAGAGTGATTTGGAATGTAACTGGCATGTAAGGTCCTCCACGAGTCCAGTGCATATGTTTTGATTGTCTTCTTTGTCTCCTATAGCACTGGTGACAGATATTGCTAGCTATCTGCTGTGGTAGATGATGTGAATCACTGTACATGCAACTCCCAGTGTCACACTCTATGATACTCTATAATTCCACTGGTATATAGACAGACGTACTAATACATTTGAACTTGGAATTGAACATTATGAAACTTTTGTTTAGGACACTGAGGTTTTTGGTAGATGGAGTTGGGGTCTGTGTCTTTGTCCGTAGCAGTACTGACAAAGTATCTGATATCCAAGTCCATCTAACTTTACAATCTTCATTTGCCTCATCTGTCAGTAATACCTGCCTCACAGGATTATTACGAAATGTAAATAAAATAACCTAGAATTTAGCAAAAGACTTTCCATGTAGAAAATATTTAATAAATGTTAGATAAAAATATTATCAGTAATGTCTATTTTCTCTTTATCTCTGTATATTACCAAGCAAAGGCTCTAGCTTGGGAGAGAAAATTAAAGCATCTATTTGAGATACATGTTTGAGTGGATATAATGACTTATTTTTGTATATAAGACAAAAGTGAGTTGAAAATAAAGGTTTTATTTATGAAAAAAAATCCATAGAACAGCTTTACAAAAAAGAATTCAAGGATACTTTTGCCATACTAAACCACTGGCAAGAAAAAATATAAAACATAAAAAAGGTATTAAAAAATCTTATAATTAACATTGTTCCATGAGAGTGGAAAAATATTCAATATTTTACATTTATATGTAAATTTTACACACACACACACACATATATATGTGTATATATATATATATGCTGCAAAGGTGAAAAAACAATTCTGGATACTGGAAAGTAATTTATAATCCAACACCAGTCAGGTATCTGTCTTTATGATGAAAACTATACGGTGACTTGAATATCTGATTTTTCAAATATCATCTCCCAAAAATCTCTCTCAAACTTGAATGTGACAGATAAATTCACCATCAGTCAGCATATGATTGTTGGAATACAAGGATAGGATGATTAATTAAAGTTGAGTCTCTTTTGTTCAGTTTGGGTTTGGAGATGTGCATTGGAAAACGACACAAAACCATATTTTTCTGGGATTTGATGAATGGCATGATCAGCACCAAGTCATTTTCTACGCACCTTACATCAAGTGGTTTGCTACTGAAGAGTGTTTAATAAAGGAAAGCCAAACTCAATACATATATGAAGAGAAAGAGATGCTATCGTTAATTTTGAACTAAGAAAGGAGAACAATTTTTATTTTTATGAAAACCTTATTTAATCTTTAGGGAAATACATAAAGAAAATATTTAAGGCTTTGTAAAAATCCTGACAGATTTTATTACTGAATGTTCATGTGGCCTGAATCAAATGCTGCTTTTTAAATGTGTTGAAATAATATTGGTACTAAGACCTGACATTACTAATTGCAATACGTTGAACAAATGCTTATTTGAAAGAATACTGGGTCTCCACTTACTCCTGCTGGGACCATTTTCATTTTCTGTGCTCTGTCATCATCATCTGGGCTGCTTTTGCTATTTTCTTTTCTCTAGCTGTTTCATATAATGTTTAAGTGCATCTAAGCTGCACGTGCGTGAGCTAAGTCCTCTATGATTAAAAAAAAAAATAGCCGATATATGATTTAGCTGACAGTATAACAAATTAGTTATATTAATAATAATAATAAAAATAAGACAAATGCATTATTTGGGTTGTACACCTTTCTTTGAAGTCATATATAGTGTCAATTTTAGAATATTTATAATTATAATTAACTGCTTGATTATCTCCTTAATTTAATATTCAAGAAAGATTAAAATATTTTTAAAATAGCATACACTTAAGGCAACAGTACAAATAGAGTGAAATTATCATTTCACTTTAAGAAATGCCATCAAATTTGGGTGTTGATTCAAGCAAATCAATTGCAGAAAGACATTTTGAGAAAATCAGCAAAATTTGGTTATGGGCTGGGTAAGATAAATAGGAATAATTTGATTTAGTTCCATGTGATAATTTTATAGTTATATAAGAATATGGCTATACATTTAGAGATGCATGCTGAAGAACAGGAATGCAGTGATATAGAATTGCTTTAAAATACTTCAGCAAAAGGAAAAAAGATTTAAAAATACAATTTTGTCAAAATTGTGATATTTTCATTTGGGTATTGGGTATATGGGAATTTATTATTTTCTTTTTTTCTAATTTTTTAAAATGGAGAACTGAGTAAATCGGCAAAATCAATGAAAAATTGATTGCTTGGAAATGCATAAAAAATAAATATGCCAGTAGTTCTGAAAATGCCATCCATTAGGCTTCCCCGCTATGGCCCAGCCACACTGGCTGCTTTGGAGGCTCTTTCCCAAGGACCCTTGCAGAGGTCATTTATTCTCTTAGAAACACTCTTGCCCAGGTATTCACAGGGCTTATCCAGAGGGCTTGCTCTCTCACCCCTTCAAGTCTTCCTTTAACTGTTACCTCATTGAGCTTTTCCTGATTATTTTATTTAAACAGTAATACCCACCATCCTCCCCTAATATTCTGTATATATTTCCCTGCTTTATTTTTCTTACAGTGTTTGTTATTGCCCAATACGCTACACAATTTACCTTTTTTTTTTTTGAGACAAAATCTGGCTCTGTTGCCCAGGCTGGAGTGCAGTGATGCTATCTTGGCTCACTGCAAACTCTGGCTCCCAGGCTTAAGCTACACACCCACCTCAGCCTCCCTAGTAGATGGGACTACAGGTGTGCACCACCATGCCTGGCTAATTTCAGGCTGGTCTCGAACTCATAAGCTCAAGTGATCTGCCCGCTTCGGCTTCCCAAAGTGCTGGGATTACAGGCATGAACCACTGCTCCCAGACACAATTTACTTTTAATTGTTTATATTATTTGACCCCCTCCTCATTAGAATGTAAACTCTATTAAGGCAGAATTTTGCTTCTGCTCTAGTAACAGCAATATTTCTAGTACTTGCTGAATAAAGTATATAGGACAGATTCTGAAAGATGAGACAGGAGCTATATTTCTGCCTGTGGTTACTAGGCAAAAGTTTAAAGAATGAAAAAAGATATTGAAGAAAGAAAGGCAACATTGTAAATGTGGCTCACAGCCCATATGGGCCAAAAGTGCAGCAATATACCCTTGTTCGAAAATATCTCAGGGAACTTTTCACACTCTAAAATTTCATTTAGATTCAAAAGTTTTGCTTTAAAATAAGCCCTTTGAAAAATTAAACTTTTATTTTCTTATACTTCATGATGAAACTTTAGATTGTTGATTCTGTGATGATCAAGAAATGATGAATGTTTTAATGGGAATATGATGAAAGATGAGACCATGTTGGAATATACCAGGTGAGGTGGTGAACTTTAGAGGCATAAGCACTAGGAGATGGATAGAAAGGATAAAGTGGCAGTGAGGTTCTGAAGTATGTATAGTGTTAATGTTTAAATCAGTTATAATTTTATAACAAAACTCTATGGTTAAGTAATTAATTCCTTAAAGATATATCTAAAACCTGAAATCAGAATCCTTATTCTGTTTTAAAAATGTATAAATGTGTAATTTTGCATTTTATAGACCTAAAATCTGACTGAAATAGCCATATTTTTTAATGTGTCTTACTGTTTTCTGAAATTGTTCACCTAAATGTATGCTTGGGTTTTCTTACACCTAGATGCTGAGACAAGATTTTCATCACCTGTAATTTTGCTTCATCTATTTAGGCACCTCTTTCAGTAAATATCAAACAGAGACAAAGTTCCTTAGTAAGAGATGTTCAATAGAAAAGGGATATAGAAGGGAAGGAGAAGAAGCAACAAGATAAAAAAAAATATTAAATGAAGATAACTACTCAAAAAACTCTCTTATTTTGGTTTTCTAAACTGCGTTTTGACTAGTTAGCATGTGTTTGGGGTAAATTACTGAGCCTATGTTTTGTTAGGTATAAACTGAAGGGGCTCCACTAATGATCCCTAACGTCAATGATATCTTCGAAAAATTTTAACAACCGATCCTAGGTGACAGATAGCCAGAGAGAGGGAAGGCCTGATGCATATCACTTACCAGTTCTGATCAATTTCCATTGTATAAATATTCCCTCTGTGGCTACTTTGGTGGGATAATTAAGCTACCAACATGATCCTATGAAATAAGATTTATAATTTAATTCCATTATGTTTGGAGAACATGCATTGTATGAGTTGAATTTAAAAGTATTTTTTGAGACTTGCTTTTTGGTGCAGGATATGGTCTATCTTGTAAGATGTCCAATATACATTTGAAAATAGTGTTTATTCTGCTCAGGTGTAGTGTTTTAAATATATCAATTAGATCAAGTTGATTGATAGTGTTATTTAAGTCTTTTATAACCTTACTGAATTCCTGTCAACTTATTTCATAAATTGTTAAAGTATGTTGAAATCTGTAACTATAATCATAAATTTGTCTATTACTCCTTGTAGTTCTGTTAGTATTGGCTTCTTGTATTTTCATGTTATTAGATACCTGGAATAGGCAGAATTCTAAGGTTTTCCCCAAGATCTTGCTCCCTGATGTACATGCCCTGTATAATCCTTGGAGATTATCCTTAGTGAACCTGGCCTAATCAGGTTAGTCCTTAAAAGGGACAAAGGTTCTGGTGAAAGACATTCAAATTATTAGAGGAATTCCATGTGAGAAGGATTCCTTGTACCTGACTTTGAAAATGGAGGGGACCATGTGGCAAAATACAGTTGAGCTCTAGGAGCTGAGTGGCCTTCAGCTAAAAACCAGTGAAGGGATGGAGACCTCAGTTCTACAACTGCAAGAAATTGAATTCTGTCACAACATGTGGGCTTGGAAGAGACTCCTAACATCCAGAATAGAATACAGTCTAGCTGCCACATTGATTTTACCTTTTGAAACTGAATAGAGAATGTTATGTTCAGGCTTCTGAGCCACAGAACTGTGAGCTGATAAATGGGTGTGTTTTTTTTAAGATATTAAACTTCTAGTAATTTGTTATGCAACAACACAAAACTGATACAGTGCATAAACATTTTAGATTATTATGTCATCTTCATTAATTGAACACTTTATCATTACAAAATCATCTTCTGTATCACTGGTAATATTCTTTGATACAAAATCTGCATTGTCTTATAATTAATATGTCCATTTCACCTTTCTATGATAAGTGTTAGCAGAGAATATCTTATTCCATCTCTTTACTTGTAACCTAATTATGTTTTTATATTTAAATTGGATTTACCATAGACAGCACGTAGTTGGGTTTTGCTGTTTTATCTAACCCGATATTGTGTGCTTTTTAATTGCAGTGTTTAGACTTTTACATTTAGTGTGATTGTTACATGTTGAATTTAAGCTTCCTATCTTATTGTCTTATATTTGTCGTAACTGTTCTTTGCCTCTCCTCTTTTTTTCTTTTCCTACCTTCTTTTGAATTAATAGAGTATATTTTATGATACTACTTACAATTCTCCTTTGTTGACTGATTAGCTATCGCTCTTTATAGACTCATTTTAGTTCCTGTAGGATTTATAGTGTCCATCTTTAACTTATTACTGCTTACCTTCAAGTAATATTATACTACTTCTTGTAAAGTATAAGAACCTTACAAAAGCATACTTCCTTTTCTACTCTTCCAGAATTTGTGTTATTGTTGTCATACATTTTCCTTCTATGTATATTACAAACAACACAATACATTATGATTATGTTTGCATTTAACAATTATGTTTTTAAAAGATTGAAATGAGAAGAAAAAAAGCCTGCATATGTATGCATATAGTTACTGTTTCTGGTTTCCTATATTTCTTTGTATAGATTCATATTTTTATCCAATATTTTCCTTTTGCTTGAAGAACTTTAATATCTCTTATGGCATAGGTCTACTAGTGATAAATTCTTTCAGTTTTCATATGTCTGAAAGTCTAATTTCACTATCATTTTTGAAAGATATTTTGGTTGTGTAAAGAATATTGTATTAGTTTATTCTCACACTGCTAATAAAGACATACCCGAGACTGGATAATTTATAAATGAAAGAAGTTTAATTGACTCAAAGTTCAGAATGACTGGGGAAGCCTGAGGAAACTTACAATCATAGTGGAGGAGAAGCAAACACGTCCTTCTTCCCATGTGGCAGCAAGGAGAAGCACAGTGCAAAGGTGGGGAAAATGCCTTATAAAACCGTCAGATCTCATGAGAACAAACTCACTATCACAAGAACAACATGGAGGTAACTGCCCCCATGATTCAATTACCTCCCACGAGGTCCCTCCCACAACACGTGGGGGATTATGAGAATTACAGTTCAAGATGAGATTTGGGTAGGGACACAGCCAAACCCTATCAAATACCAAATTAATAGTTTTTTTGAAAAAAATTTGATTTAAGTACTATAAAGATTGCTCCAAAGTCTTCTAAGGGTTTGCATTTTTGTAACCCCTCCTCACCAACAACGTCTGCTGACATCTTTTGCTCCTCTGTACGGAATGTACCTTTTTTATCGGCTGCCTTTAAGAGATTTTCTTTATCACTAGTTTCAAATGGTTTGATAGTGATGTCCACTGGTGTGCTTTTTGTGTTGTCTGTATTTGCGGTTCTTGAATCTTTGTGTTTAAAGTTTTCATTAAATCTGGAAAACAAATTACCATTATTTCTTCAAATGTATTTTTCTTCCTCCACCTGTAAGAATTTCAATTACATGTATATTCAGTTATCCTGCAGTTCATTGATGTTTTGTTAATTTTTTTCAATTACTTTTCACTCTGTGTTTCATTATGGATAATTATGGATAATTTATACTACAATTTTCAAGTTGACTAACATTGCAAATTTAAGCATTTTGCAATGCTTTATCTGGCTTTAATCTTCTTCAATGTATTTTTCATCTCAGTCATTGCTTAATTTGGGCTTTTAAAAAAATATCTTCTGATCTCAGATTCCTTCTTCATATGTGTATATTCATCAGTGCTCAGCTAAATACTTAAGAATAGACCTCTGTAGCTCTTTGGAGCTTTCAGTCTGTGCAGCATTCTTCACTTTAGTACTCTGCCCTGTATATATTTATGTTATACTTAAAATACTCTAGAATTAATTTGTCTCTGAAAGTTTATTGCTAATAAATTTCTACAGACTTTAATGTAAAAGATAATAATCTTTGTAAAGTCGTTTCTTATGCAAGCTATCAATAATGGCACGGAGACTACATGTTTTCTTCATTCTTATAAAAATCTGAAATCTTCTACCTTTTCACAATTTAAAATTACTCTTAGAATGACTACAGAGAAGAATCTAATTATAAAAAGGAGTTTACAATTCCACTTGTAAATTTAATAACATTAGAAAACATTGCCTGAAACTAAGTTGAAATAACCTACTATGAAATGTTAAACTACTCCTGTGAACAACAGCATTAAGAAAGTGATCTGAAATGTAACCCAGGCTAAGGATCCTTCTGTAACGTTGCAAATTTAAATTGTTCAGAACTTTCCTGGATTTCTTTTTATCTGTTAGTGTGTTAACAATTTTATTGTACCAACAAATCTGTTTGACAAACTGTGCAGAAGAAGGTGACAGAGATAGAGCAATAAATAATGTATATATGCAATATATTAGCTTATTATGAAAAACAAAATAAAATAAAGTTCAATGTATTTCTTTGAAATTATAAAGTCTATTCTAGAATTGTTTTTTTATACACTGAAGTAAATACTTAAAATTTTTAGTAGTAAATTAATCACAAAAACCAATCATGTGTAATTTGAATTATCTTTTTTCTTGTAAATGTAATGGGAAATGTTCCCTTGTCCTGCCTGCCAGGGTGTGTGATGGGGGTGTGGCTCTTTTCTTCTTAATAAAGGTATTCTTTTACTTTTCTCTGCATCTGTAAGATTAATTACATAAAACATTTCAAAATTAGAAGATACTTAAGGAGAAGAAATTATAAAATTCACATTATCAAATGAGTTAAATATTTTAAAATATTAATTTTATTCCCCCAAGTGTAAGATACATATTTATGTGTTGCCCTAGTCACATGTTTACTCATAGTTGAATTTAATCTACTTGTGTTTCTGAGGCTAAGAATGATTTTTTTAAATTAAAAAATAAAGAAGAATAGGAAAATTTTTTTAGTGAATCTAGAATTATCTTCATTATTTGGAACTAAAAGACACTCTTTAACAATTGAATGTAAATTAAGGTGCATTATTTTTCAAAACTGAAAGTATCTTTATTATCTCTGATATCTATTATTTTACTTATTATTTTGAAACAATCTGAAGTAGGCATATTTTTAATAGTTGCTAATTTTTAGGCAAATACGTCATATGTATAATAATTTCAAGATTTGACATGTTATACAATATAAAAGAAATAACAAACGCCCTTGTATTTTGAAATGCAGCATGAATAAAGCTTTGCATCTTTTTCTCTTTTGAATAAATTGAGAACATGGACAAAATTAGTCTTAACTTTTTCTTGAAAATTAGTAGAGAAAGAAATTGTAGCTTTTAAGGGCATGCAATTTTGTTTCTAAACAACAGATGGCACTATCAAATTCTAAATTTACTAAATTTTTTTCTATTTTTCTCCCTTTTTAAAAATTAAAAAAAATCATAATAACTGTCTTAGCTTCAGAAACACAAGTAGATTAAACTACAGAATTACAGTTTTACTGGTCTTGAAGAACAATATTTGTAGGATCTTGAATAAAATACTGCTTTTTCAAAATTAACACTTGATGGTAGTTAAAAAGCTGTTTGATCAAATTTTAGAAGTATTAACATCAAAACAAATGAAATCAGTGCTCATAATGTAATTGATTTACACCAATAGGCACTGAATTCTCCACTTTACAACTAGGATATTCTCCTCTGAGCATTAGTAGAGATAAGGATGTTCTGTCAGGGAAGAGGCTGACCTCGACTACACTAGAACTAAGTAGCCTCTGGGAAACCCAACATCTGACAGTCACATAGAACTTAAAATGCAAATCAAATCAAATAATAAAATGATCAATTTGTTTTTTTACTTTCCCTCAAGAACTATAGTCAGGGTAGAACATTTGGGAACAGAGCTGAGAAGGAGAAATGATTGTTAAAAATGGTTTTGTTCTCCCAGAAAATAAATGCCCCAGTCTGGTACAGGGAGAGGAGACTCATTTATTGTAGAATTTTGCTATGGACATGAGTTCTTTGGCAGAAGTGCTTACAGTCAGCTACTTTATCTCCATGACTGCCCTATTCTGGTCCATCCCATTACTGCCAGGTAAAGTGGAGGTAGAGTTGCCAATTTCAACCATTTATTTATCTATGTGTTATCTTACATCCTACTCTCAGCAATCCTAGTGATATACCAGTCTGTTGTACCAAGTGTTCTTTCTTAGAACAATATTCTAGAAATTTAGCCTAAAATATTCTTGATCTGTCATTATCCCATTTCTCTTGTTTGTATCTTTTTACTTTAAAAAAAGAAACTCAAACTTTTTCTTTCTAATGTCCTCTTTATCACTCAAGAGTAATTTATCACACATTTTTGTTCTCCTTACTTAGCAAAGTATTAATAACTATCCTTTTTCATTTTTCCTACATCAATCCTTTCGAATTCTTATTTTGCTTGACAAAATAGATACTAAATATAACTAAACTGCTTTAATCTCACTTAATTTTTTTTTCTACTTTAGGATATCTCTTTATGTGTAGCTTGGAAGAACCCCCTACTTCAGTTTAAATCTTCACTATTTTTATTTCTCTATTGAACTTAGATAAATGGATTATTCAATTATTTTGAGTATACTATGAGCAATATACATTTGCTCTATTAATTTAGTAACAGTGAGAGTAAGGTTTGACTCTATCTATTTTCCCAAGACTGAAAAACAAAAGCCTTAAGTAGTAGTCACTTTCCATTCTTGGTTGTGAAAAACTCTAGGGTTTCATTAATTATCTTGGGATGTCATGATGTTCTCAAAAGCAAACCAATAAAAAACTAAGGGGTGTCTAAGGCAAGCTTTCTAACCCATGGTAGGTTGAATGTGGCCCAAGACAAATTTGTAAACTTTCTTAAAACATTATGAGTTTTGTTTGTAAACTGCTTTAAATGTCATATGGAACCAAAAAAGAGCCCACATAGCCAAGACAATCCTAAGCAAAAAGAGCAAAGCTGGAGGCATCACACTACCTGACTTCAAACTATACTACAAGGCTACAGTAACCAAAATAACATGGTACTGGTACCAAAATAGATACATAGACCAATGAAACAGAACAGATGCCTCAGAAATAACACCACACATCCACAGCCATCTGATCTTTGACAAAACTCACACAAAAAAAAAGCAATGGGGAAAGGATTCCCTATTTAATAAATGGTGTTGGGAAAACTGGCTAGCCATATGCAGAAAACTGAAACCGGACCCCTTCCTTACACCTTATACAAAAATTAACTCAAGATGGATTAAGGACTTAAACATAAGACCTAAAATCATAAAAACCCTAGAAGAAACCCTAGGCAATACCATACAGGACGTAGACATGGGCAAATACTTTATGACTAAAACACCAAAAGCAATGGCAACAAAAGCCAAAATTGACAAATGAGCTCTAATTAAACCAAAGAGTTTCTGCACAGCAAAAGAAACTATCATCAGAGTGAATAGGCAACCTACAGAATGGGAGAAATTTTTTTGCAATTTACCCATCTGACAAAGGGCTAATATCCAGAATCTATAAACAACTTAAACAAATTTATAAGAAAAAAACAAACAACCCCATCCAAAAGTGGGCAAAGGATATGAACAGACATTTCTCAGTAGAAGACATTTATTCAGCCAACAAACATATGAAAAAAGCTCATCATCACTGGTCATTAGAGAAATGCAAATCAAAACCACAGTGAGATATCATCTCACACCAGGTAGAATGGCAATCATTAAAAAGTCAGGAAACTACAGATGCTGGAGTGGATATGGAGAAATAAGAATGCTTTTACACTGTTGATGGGAGCGTAAATTAGTTCAACTATTGTGAAAGACAGTGTGGCAATTCCTCAAGGATCTAAAACCAGAAATACCATTTGACCCAGCAATCCCATTACTGGGTAGGTACCCAAAGGATGATAAATCTTGCTATTATAAAGACACATGCACATGTATGTTTATTGTGGCACTATTCACAATAGCAAAGACTTGGAACCAACCCAGATGACCATCAATGTTAGACTGGATAAAGAATATGTTGCACATATACACCATGGAACACTATGCAGCCATAAAAAAGGATGAGGTCATGTCCTTTGCAGGGACATGGATTAAGCTGGAAACCATCATTCTCAGTAAACTAACACAAGAACAGAAAACCAAACACCATGTGTTCTCACTTATAAGTGGGAGTTGAACAATGAGAACACATGGACACACGGAGGGGAACATCATACATTGGGTCCTGTCAGGGGGTGTGGGACTAGGGGAGGGATAGCATTAGGATAAATACCTAATGTAGATGACGGGTTGATGGGTGCAGCAAACCACCATAGCACGTGTATACTTATGCAACAAAATTGCATGTTCTGCACATGTACCCCAGAACTTAAAGTATGTATATATTAAAAAAGAATAAAGCAGAAGGGGAATGGGGGGATAAAAAATAAAAAAGAATAAAACTGAAAGATTTACATTAAAAATTATGAGGTTTTTGTGCTCACCAGCTATTGTTAGTGCTAGTGTATTGAATGTGTGGCTCAAGACAATTCTTCCAGTGTGGCCCAGGGAAGCCAAAAGATTGAACACCCTTGGTCTAAGATGTACTGAAAGCTCTAATGGGGGGGTCAGGGAAGAATGAGATTGAAGCAGACATAGCTGCTGATACCCTACTGTCAATCTCGAGTCTACCAAGAGAATAATAGCAGTAGCAGGAGTAGCGTACTCGATTGTTTACAGATGACAGATACATATGTAAATGAATAAAGGTCAATTTTCCTTGAAAAATATAGATGTCCAGTTCTATCTTTCATATTTTCTGTTTTCCTATGATATGGCACATTAGGATTAATTTAAGCTGCAAATAGCAGAAAAATGCAAAATAACAGTGGCTTAAATGAAATACAAATATTTTATCTCTTGAAAAAGTTCTGATAAAGACAGTCAAATGTTATAAGGGCAACTGTGTTCCAGAAAGTTCTCAAGGAGCCAGGCTACCTCTAACCCACTGCTCTGCCATCTCTAGTTCATGTCCTATGTCCTCAGGGTCCAAAATGGCAGTAAAACCCTCCTCATCATATCTGTATTTCAAAAAGTAGAATGGAGAAGAAAAGGTGGCATTAAGGAAGATTCCAGAAGCTGCCATATGACACTTCTGTTAACATTTAATTGGCCAAAATTTAATCTCATATCACATAAGCTGTAAGAGATGCTAGAAAATGTACTTGTCTCCACTCTACATGGACATTATCACAGTATTTCTCAACAGAGAGGTCTATGTAATAATAGTAAAAAGTAAAAGTGGACACAAACCTAGTCCTTTACCTTTCAGTGGAAGTAAAAATGCTGTATTAATATTTGCTCGCTCTCTCTCTCTCTCTCTCATTTCTGGTTTTGACAATCAAATTCAGCTGAATATGATTGAAACTAAAAATCAAGGAAAATGCATTATACTCTGTTGTTATGGTAACTGGAATGGTGAAATGTATGTATTATTTTCACACCCTCAATAATACATTTCTAACTATATATTTTTTAAAAATTGCTACAGGGTTTGCTTAATGACCAGAGTATAAAGGCATATTTGTTTCTCAGTTGGCAAAAACACAGTTTTGACAAATTTGACAGGTTTTTGTAGATCTGTAATTTATTTGATTTAATTAAATTTTTATCTTGTTTTCACGATGAGTTATTGCAAATAAAAAACAAAGGTTTAAACAGGAAAATTTTAAATTTGAATTTTCTTGGTTGAACTACTCATACTTTTCACTTTCAATTCACTAACAGAATAAATACATCATTCCACTGAATATGAACCATCCATACAAAGAGTACATGACCAAATGCAATGTCACTAGGTATTTAAAGTAACCTATAAATTACACTCTGTCTCATTGTCCACAAAATACTACAACTCGCATATTTGGAAAAACATTTTGTTTGTGACATGTACATATATGAGGCATGCATAAGGATAAATAGATACAAAGTTGTAAAAATTAGACAAATTTCATATTTTTGTCCAGTCTTGAAACTTTCATTTTTTTAAAACAAAATATAAAAAGCAAATTTTTAAAATAAACGTGCCATCGTCACACAAGATACTAATATTAGGGAAAACTGCGTGAAAAATATACAGAAACGCTTCATACTTTACAACTCTTTTGCACATCCTATATTATTTCAAAGTTAAAAGTTTTAAATATGTTCAGTTTTGAAATGTATCAGAAATGTTTATCTAAAGTTTTGTTGGTGTTAAGATTAATATATTAGTATGATTATATACAGAAAGACAGAAGGTAACAGTAAAGTTAGTTTGAATATGACTGTCATTTTAAGTCATTAACATTTAACCTTAGGGCCTTTACCTTAAGTTGGCCCGTATCACTGCCCAACCTAAACACACAGTTACACGCAGCCGGTAAAGTACATGGCAGGAGTGCTGAGATATCAAGGAGTCACTGTGTGTCAGGAAATGATAAAGTTCCCCAGCGTCTCCTCACCTGTGCCAGGCCGACTTAGGGAAACCACATTCTACATTCATGAAGAGTGATCCGTGGGCTTGAAAGGCAAGTAAGTGGAAAGAAGTGTTTATCCCAGCAATTCATGAAAATGTTGAAAAAAAGAAAAACTAAATCAGCTTTCCTTGGAACCTAAGTTTCTGCCTGCCTTTTTTTTTTTTTTCTTAATTTTCTCTATTAAAGCTGCCACCATTTTTCCAGATGCTCAAGATAAAACACTCAACACAGAAATGTATGATTTTGTTGTGAGATACAGGTTTGTTGTTTACACTCTACCCTCCTGTCCATCACACCCTTCCAGTTCTGCTTGCTCTCAGTCTCCACATCTGATGGCTACTTACCACAATTCATCCCATGAAACACCATCCGATTATTCCAGCACACACCGGTATCTCCAGGCCTTCCCTGGTGCACTGCACTCCCTCCTTAGCCCACAGGTATATACACAGGCACATTCAAACATTTTAAGGCTCAGTACTCAAACTCCAGTATTTAGTTCGATATCCTTCAACAAATCAAAAGCATATTTTACTCCAGGCCATGGGATAAACACATTCATTAACAAAAACTTAAGATGAAATTCCTGCACTTAAGGAAAACAGTGGGGAAATGGGCCATCTAACATGGTACCCTTTCCTGTTCTCCAAATGTACTGCTGGATATATTTTCACAAACCTAACACACCCATGTAACCAGCACTCAGATCAAGAAAGAGAGGAGAACCACAACTGGAAAGTGCCGCACAATGTATTCTCTTAGTAATTGCCCCTAAGGGTAGCAACTTTCCTGACTTCTAAGAGTAGAGAGTAGTTTTACCATTTTTATTTTTATATAAATTTAATTACACACACACGTAAATACACATACAGATTTATTTTGCATATTATATTGGTTTTCTTTTGCTGATATAACAAATTACCACGAATTTAGTGGCTTAAAGAAATAGACATCTATTATATTAAAATTCTGGGGGTTAGAAGTCTGATGTAGAGCTCAACAGGCTTAAATTAAGGAATTGCCCAGGCTGTGTTCCTTTCCGGAGAATGTGTTTTCCTTGCTTTTTTTGGCTTCTAGGGGTCACCCACAGTCCTTGGCTTGTGGCACTCTTTCATCTTCAAAGTTAGCAGTGTTTCATCATTGTGATTACACTGAACCCACATGCATCAGTCAAGATAATCTTCCCATCTCAATATCTGTAACCTTAATCACATCTGCAAAGTCCCTTTTGTGAAGTAAGGCAACATATTCACAGATCGCAGGGATTAGGATGTAAACATTTTTAGGAGATTCTTATCATAGGATGGAATTGCTGGCCATAGAATGTGTATATATTCAGATTTAGTAGGTATTGCTAATTTTTCAAAGCGGTTATATCAATCTGCACTCCAGCTAGCAGTGTGTGAGTTGTCAATACTTGATATTTTTGCCTTTCTGACTTTATCTGTTTTGGAGAACAATATTACATTGTGTACTTGAGTTCTCATAATTCCAAATTTTCTGTGCTTTTCAAAGTGCTGATTTGAGAACTCTGAAGTGTCCAACACATTACCGTACTTGGAAACTAACAAGTTAGCCTGACAAAACTGTATAGATATTTGCAAAAGACATGAGATTCCTGGGTCAAAGATGAAAGACAGTTTATCACTCATAGCAATAGCAGGTGCAAGAATATCTGCACTTACTCCAGTTCTCCATGCCCCAATTCCCATAGGACAACACAAAGAGGGCCAGGTGCCTGTGCACACAGCAGGCTGCATTACAAAAGGGGAACCCTGAGCTTATGGGATCAAATACTTTACAATGGAGAATATGCGTGCCTGCCATTTGCCCTAGGATGAGACACTGTGGCTATCTTCCAATGTCGAAATAAAACTTGCTCTGGAGAAAAACACTATCTTCATCTTTCAAGGCCATTCTCAATTAATATATCCTTGAAAATGTGTTCTGGAAAAAAAGCAACAAGTGAATCTGTTTCTAAGACACGCAGAAAAGTAAGAGATGAATGAGTATTGTCTCTCAACATTTTGCCTGTCTTTAATCTACTCTGAGGCTGATAAATAAATTATGATAAATTCAACAAACACAATTCACCATATGGCTGTATGGGGTGTATATATGGAGAGTATTATAAAAATAAATTAAAAGATGTCCTTGCCTTCAAGAGCTTACAAATTAGAAGGGAAAGAGGATATGTGTACCTTTCCTATACATGTGTTATACTTCAAACAAAAGTTTTTTTTTTTTTTTTTTTTTTTTTTAATTTTTTTTTTTTTTTTTTTTTTTTTTTTTTTTTTTATTATACTTTAAGTTCTAGGGTACATGTGCATAACGTGCAGGTTTGTTACATATGTATACTTGTGCAATGTTGGTGTGCTGCACCCATCAACTCGTCAGCACCCATCAATTCATCATTTATATCAGGTATAACTCCCCAATGCAATCCCTCCCCCCTCCCCCCTCCCCATGATAAGCCCAGTGTGTGATGTTCCCCTTCCCGAGTCCAAGTGATCTCATTGTTCAGTTCCCACCTATGAGTGAGAACATGCGGTGTTTGGTTTTCTCTTCTTGTGATAGTTTGCTAAGAATGATGGTTTCCAGCTGCATCCATGTCCCTACAAAGGACGCAAACTCATCCTTTTTTATGGCTGCATAGTATTCCATGGTGTATATGTGCCACATTTTCTTAATCCAGTCTGTCACAGATGGACATTTGGGTTGATTCCAAGTCTTTGCTATTGTGAATAGTGCTGCAATAAAAGAAGACATTCATACAGCCAACAGACACATGAAAAAATGCTCATCATCACTCGCCATCAGAGAAATGCAAATCAAAACCACAATGAGATACCATCTCACACCAGTTAGAATGGCCATCATTAAAAAATCAGGAAACAACAAGTGTTGGAGAGGATGTGGAGAAATAGGAACACTTTTACACTGTTGGTGGGATTGTAAACTAGTTCAACCATTATGGAAAACAGTATGGCGATTCCTCAAGGATCTAGAACTAGATGTACCATATGACCCAGCCATCCCACTACTGGGTATATACCCAAAGGATTATAAATTATTCTACTACAAAGACACATGCACACGTATGTTTATTGCAAACAAAAGTTTTAAATGCAGCAGTACACAGTGTCACAATACTGAACTGACTTGCATCAACAAGGTGAATTTGAGCAACCCCTTTCATCTGTTTGCCATTCTGAGCCTGTTTCCCTAACTATAAATGGATGAAGATGATGATGATAAGTATAATATTGTACTAGATTGAATAACATCCTCTCAAAATTCATGTCCACTTGGAAATGAAGAATGTTACCTTATTTGGAAATAGAGTTTTTCATATGTTATGATGAAGTCATATTATAGTCTATTGACTGGTGTCTTTATAAAAAAAAAAAAAAAGGAGGGCAATTTTGATACAGAAACACATCGACACAGAGGGAAGACAGCCAAGTGAAAACAGTCAAATGAGGCCGCTACAAGCCAGGGAGTGCCAAAACCTGGTGGTGACCACCAGAAGCTAAGAGAAAGCAAAGTATGCCTCCCTAGAGCCTTAGAAAGAGCATAGCCCTGACTAAACCTTAATTTTGTACTTCTAACTTCCAGAACTATCAGAGAATAGATTTCTGTTGTTTCAAGATACCCAGTTGGTGATAATTTGTTACAGTAGCCCTAGTAAATTAGTACAACTACCTCCCTACCTACCTAACTACTTCATAGGCTTTTGCAATATAGAGATGACATAATTTATATTACGGTGTTTGAAAAGTACTACATTTGTTTCCTCTCAGTGTTCGTTAGTTCCATGGTAATAACACTCAAAGTAGGACATACTCTTCTAAGATATATGACAAAATCTTTCCTCTACGAACAGAATGAAATAAGGCATATGGGTGGGGAAATATATCACATATCCAGTTGATTGAAACAAAATGACTCCCAGAATGCTGGGACTCATGTCTATACAATAATTTTGGTTTCCTTTGGTCTTCCATTGTCTCTTTTTATTATCTCCACATATTAAAAACAATGCACTTCAAGGAAAGTCTTGGTGCCTAGGCAGGCCCACTATACAGCAGTGCTTTTCTTTGTCTATGCTCTGAACCAATTGAGAATAAGGCAAATGAGAAGAAGGCAGAGAGGAAAGTAAAATATTACTTCTCTTAGTATGGACACCTAAATTATAAAACATAGCTTAAATTTAAGAGACAAACAGGCTTACTAACTGGATCACAAAATTAAACAAATTTACCCATTCAGTCTTCTGTAGCACTAAACTGCAACTGGCCTCTTCACAGGATCCACAGATAACACTTAAGGCAGAGCCATGACTAGGGAGTGCCAGGCTCCTTTCAAGATACACAAAGTAAGTAAAAATGTATTACAAAATGCTTTTTTTTAATTGTCCAATTACTGTTACAAAGATTCTTGATTGTATTCAGGCATCATTTTTCCTTTTCAGATTCAGGAACTATATTTACATGTTCTTTACTGTCAAATACATCATCCTCCATACTTTCGTATCTCCTACCCTGAGAGAAGATAGCAACATTGTTACTATTCACAAGGCCATGGCTTTCCAGAATCTATTTGTACTGAAATGATAAGGATCTTCTTGCCTCTGCAGTTCCCCAATGCCATTTGTTTAACGCTGTTTATATGATTGCACATGATGTGTCACCCACAATGCTGCCTGTGAATACTGGCTTCCACTGACTCTCTCACTGCTGTCACTGTGCTTTGTGGATGAGGACTAAATATACAAATCTTGTATGCAGAAAAATGTGAACAACAATTGTTTACTGTACAGAATTTGATACTGTAAACTTAGAATAACACATTTTGTAGTCCTATCCTCTCTTGAAGCTTTTTGGATGTAATCACTGAATTTCCAGAGTGTGATTTATTTAAATGTTGACCTCACTCTGTCTGTCATACATGGCCATCTGCCAGGAGGACAGGGGAGGAGCTGTGAGCAGAGCTAGAAGAGCAGTCACATTTGTGTAAAAACATCCATTCCGACCTCCAAGGACAGCTTAAGATCAACTCTTGAGAACAAGACTTCACCACAGGGAGGAAAAGCAAGAGAGGACATGGATCAGAAGGACTCAATATCAACATGGAGCAACAGACTTGAAAGCTGTCAGACATGTGTGGTTATTCCTGAGGTTTTCCTGATGGGTGGCACAGAGACTGTGGAAAATGTGGCACAGTAGCTGGAGGGGCACACAGGGTACAGTACACCTTTCCCCACTCAACTCTTATGGTGACGTAGACCTGAGGTGGTAACATGAAGGAAACATAGACAGATGAGGCCGCATGCAAGAGCCCAGACACATGGCTCAAGCTCCCAGGGTCAGTGATAGTGGATAGCTAGCTGGGAACCCTGCACTGGTTCTGTGTTCAGCATGAATGGGTCACCCTAAAAGACATGTCAGCATAGTTCTGCCTCCCCAGTCTTGCAAAAAAACATCTCTCCACCCAGTGAGAAGTGATCCACTAGCCAGGCTGCCCTCTTAGACCTGAATTAACCATAGAGTCCTAGAATTATTCTATAAGCATGAACCCCAGCATTCTATGGGACATCTGGGTGACCCCACAGGCAGCGGGGCTAGGAAGTCTGAGAGTAGTATCTCAAAAGGGAGAAGAGGTTGGCCCACAGGGGTCCTGTCCAGGATGGGAGGGCAGCTCCTGAAAAGCACTGCAAACCCTGAAGTTCCCAGCATGGGAGGGAGGGGGATTTGGGGAATTGTGAGGAAGGCATTCCAAAGTGCTACGGTGCCCAAGTGTAGACTTACATCAAGAAGAAATTGAAAAATGACAGCTTTTCCCCAAGTGGTAACAAGAAGTAGCTGAGCCAAGCCTAATTGTATATTCTTCCCAATTTTAACCCATTTATTAAATTACCGCAGCCCTCCTGAGCAGAATAAGGGGTAGGGAAGGAATTCAGGAGAGTTCAGGGAAAACACCTCCTTATGAAAACTCAGAAATTTGGAAAACTGTTGGTTCCTAGTAATCGAGATAGCTACATTTTCCTTCAGTTACCAAAACGAAACTTAGGAAGTTCATTCTCTTTTACTCCTAATCCTCAAACAGCTTAGTACTGTGAACAAACATGAACCGAAAGAGCCAGTCCTTCAAGACACAACCTGAGTGGCTAAATGGGGCTATGTTTTACACAGGGACAAGTGGCCATTTGCTAACTAAAGGTCACACATGTATACTCTGAGTTCCCTGAAAACTCACAGCTCTGTTCAACTTTGGTACTTCCAGAGCTTACCTGATCCTACCAATCAGGCCTGGGCTGCTTCAACTAATCAGGGCTCAGCTGTATCTAACAATGGGAACTGAGCATTTGCATAAACAAACCTGACTGGAAACTTGGGTGGGAACTTTCACCGTAATAACTGAACCTTCTCTTGGCTCTCTGGATCACACCTTCATTTTACACCAAAGGCTTTGTCTCACGGTTTGCAAACTGTTCACTGGAATAAAGTCTTTCTTCCAAATTCCTTTTCAGAGAACTTTTGCTCACAGTCCCTACTATCCAAGGTAAATCTGTAAGCAATATGTATGTGTTGGAAAGTGTTTCTTTCTTCCTCCCCACCTTTAAATCCTTGTTCTTTTCTAATCATCTTACAGACAATGTCTAAGAAATTGGCTTATTTAAGTTAAATGTTCTGACTTCCTTACTATTCATTTGAAAGTACAAAATACCTCAGTTGCACATGCCTACCTGCTACGTCAACAGTGTGCTGTTGCATGTTGAAAGGGACCCAATTTAAAATCACCTGGAAATGGCAAAATCTTACTTTTTCTTGCTTTAGATGACCTCTAATTTTATGGCTGATATCAGCCACAAACCTCCCCTTCCTTGTGAAAGGAGGGCAGCCTTCAAACGGAAGTTCAGAGCATTGTTGTACAACATTCCTGAAGTATATTGCTCCCCATGGGACTGGGATCTGTGCCACAGAACCTATAAATGGGATTTACACAAAGTTCTGTTATTGTCCAGGGAATAAATTCTGGGCCATAAAAGTGAAATATATAATTCTCAATGCCTTTTAAATGTATAAATATGCACAGCAGCTCAGTGCACTTTTCACTGGATTAACAGCATGCTGCTACACTGTGATATTGCCAAGAAAGACCTTATATTTCAAAGCAGAATACATTAGTCCTAGAAAAGGAGAAGAGCATCTCTAGGGTATGTCCATGATCCCTCTGTGAATCTGTTGTCTGCTTCATTGCCTGAGGCAGAACAAAAGAGCATGTGGCCAAGAACGAGGCTCTGGATCAGCCCAATATGGGTCCTCAGCCTCAAACTATGGCCTCAGTGACTGTTTCCTGATTCGCAGAGTAAATACTGCTGTGAATATCCAACACAATTCAGAGGATTGAATGAGGTTAATTAACTTCATTAACAATTAATTAATTAATTAATTAAAAACACTAGGTCACAGCCTGGGCCATAATAAGCTATCAATAAACACTATTGGTGTTGGCAATCTTTACTTTTATTTAAGTGATGTAATTACTCCAATTTACTTTATTTGAGTGATGGAATTATAGATATATATTTATAACTTATATAAGTGTAAGTAGTTATACTTTTGGATTGTACTTACACAAGTACTTATATAGGTTATAATGAAGTATGTAAGTATATTTATAACATATTTATAGGATTAATGTAAGAAGAATATTTTTTATAAAATGATCTAACATGCTAAACTATAGAAATTAAATAAGTAAAATTATAATTTACTTTAGCTTGTGTTTATTTGACTCTAACCACCTGGACATTTAGTCCATCTACTGCAGTACTTCTCCAAGTATGGTTCTTGGGCCAGCACCATCAGCATTACCTGGGAAATGAGTTAGAAATGCAAATTCTCAGGCCCCACTACAGGCCTATATGAAAACTACTGATTTAGTGTCTCTAGAAGGAAAAAAATCAAAACACTTAGCTTGTTTCAGGAAAAAATAACTCTGATATTGATATATATCTCTCTTCACTTTTAAAAGTTTCTTCTTATAGAAACCAGATCTGATTGGATTGTTAAAATTAAATTTGTAAATTTTTTCACAATGAATTTCCTCTATGGTGGTCTATGTTTAAGGAAACACTCATCCCTGAACTCAGCTGTGCAGGGTTGGGCATGTTTTCTACTTGTATGTCTCTCTTCTTGTCTTCCTTCTCCCTTGAACCCTAGTCTCCCTCCCTGCCTTTTCAGAACTGTTTCTGCCTGGAGTTCTTAGCCTACTCTCTTTTATCTTTCCATCCAAATGTGGTCACCAATATAGTCCTCTTCTCTTTCTCAATCTACACAGCTGGAGCCTCCACTGCTGCTTGAGAATCCAGAGAGACTTCCAATCCCATTATCCCCAAAGATGAAGTCTCTGTTAAAAATCGAAATTCTCTATTTTAGTAGTGGGGGCTCTGTGTTGATGCTGTTCCCTCTGCCTAAAACAGCATTTCTTCATATTTTCACAGCACATGGCACATAAAAAGCACACAATAAATACCAACATTCTGAGTTAAAAATGCGAAATGTCTTTTCCTGCCAAAATAATATATGCATGGTGTTTGTCCCAGTTCAATACACGTTTATTGACTGCCTAATACTTTACAGGCATTGAACAAAGAAAGCATGGGGTAGAAATAATAACAATATTTTCCTCCTACACTGAAGTAGCGTGCACTCAAATAGGGAAGATATAGATAGGTAGATAGATAGATAGAGATTATTTTCACATAATGTCACAGGTGTAGCAATAGGAGAATACACACAGTGGCTTGTGAATACTAAGGCCAACTTGAGAGATCAGAAAAGGTTTTTAGGAGAAGGTATTGAAGGGCTGAATATATTTTAAAACTGCTAAATGTGTTTTCAAAGGGCAATTAACACCCGTATGTTCCATAAATACAAACAGCCTGCTTATTCAAGTTAATTCAGATTATGTTTTCAAAAGCAAAATAGATTTAAGTCACACTTATTCTTTCCTTTAAATAAAATGTTCCTTAAGTTAAAAGTATTATGAAGTGTGTCTGGGAAACATTTTCTTGTTGGAGGCCCTTAACTTCTTCACGTATTCCCAACTCAGAAATTAGCAAACCATTTTGACATCTCCCTCTTCCTCAATTCTCTCATACAAGAATCCTTAAGTCATATCCATTGCATTTCTGATGTTTTTCAAATTATTTTTTCCTTTAACATCTGTATTGTCAGTTACTTCTTTTTGCATCTCCTAGTTTCTTTTTAGATAACATCCTAATTATTTTCCCCAAAACTAGTTTTCATTCCCTCCAAATATCTGCAAGATGTTAGAGTGCTCTTTAAGCAAAACAAATCAGATCACATTTTTCTCTTACTTAAATCTTTTATTATTATGCTCCTCTAACTAGGATGAATATGCATCCCAGTTTGTCCAAATGTAGATATTCCAGTTTTATACCTGCTGACTAGCATAATTGTCAGGAGTGTCTCCTTTCACTCTCAGAAGTGCTTGTTCTGAATTAAAAATTGTATGGTTAGCCTTCTCATTGCCTTCATTATTTTGTTTGAATTCAATAATCTTACATTAAAGTCTTCATTTATAACGTGAGTCCTGCCATTAAGAGATGCAAGGTTGCTCTTACACCCTGCTTTACCCTTTTATGATTTGAGTTCATTAAAATCATGGATAATGTCTTAAAAACAACTAGTATTTAACACCATGCCTGCCATTGAACAGGCACATAATGATGATTATTAAATTTTAAATAGTTACATTTAAAATTGAAGTTTTTGTGATTAATCATATTCTATATGAAATATCCTTAGATTATTGAATGCAGCCATATGGTTTTCGACATTCTTTTTAACATGTTTATTTACACATCTATAAAATGATCACTGACTACTTAATATGTAATCTAGTTGAGCAATGTCCTGGTGATGCTTGGATATGAGAAACTGAAAAAACAAACATCTAATTACAGATGCTCCTCAATTTACAATGTTGTGATTTCCCAATTAACCTATCATAAATTAAAAATATTGCAAATCAAAAATATACTTTAACAACTTATCAAACACTATAGCTTAGCTTATCCTACCTTAAAATGCTCAGAATACTCACATTAGCCTACAAATTTGGACTCCCACAGTTGGGTAGGCTAATGTAAGTATTCTGAGCCCTTTACTGCAGGCTAGGTTAAGCTATGTTTGTGCATGACACAAATCCTATTTTATAATAAAGTGTTGAATATCTCAGATAACAGTCTTATATCACATATCAAAAGACCAGGAAAAGATCAAAATTTAAAATTTTAAGTACAGTTTCTACTAAATGGGCATGACTTTCACACCTTTGTAAAGTCAAAAAGTCTTCAGTTTGGGATCATCTGTAAATGAGGGCACAAGTCCCACAAGAAGATTTCAGAATTAAATTCAAAATGTTGTGAGGACACAAAAGAAGCAGTGATCAACTCTCAGGGAGTAGAGGGGAAATAATGACTTTATGAAAGAAATGACTTTTGGACAGTCTTGGAATATGAAGAATTGTAAATATTCAGTAGAACTGGAGTAGGATGTAAGAGGAGCCATGGATTAGCCTAGATGGGTTACATAGAGGCCAGAGCTCAGAGGATATTATTGGCCAGTCCTTGTAAATAACGATGAGTGCCTAAAGGGTGTCAATCTAGGTGAGGAGGTGGAGAAAAAGGAAAGGAAGGAAATGAGAAATACACCTTGGCATTCTGAAAAGAGAGTAGGATAGAGAACTGAACTGTATTGGTAACTGGAGATATGACTCATTATTTCATGTAATGATGGTATTAAGCACCAACTAGCCTAAGAATGCATTAAAGGAAAAAACATAGGCATTGGAAACAAGAGAGCTGGGTTCAAATCCTGGACCTATACTTAAAGCTCCCTAAGGACTCACTTTCCTCATGTTTCAAGTAAGAGGGAGAGAGGGGCTCATTATTCTTACCTTAAAGGTTAATGTGGGGGTTAAATGCTAAGAGGCAAGAAACATATTGCTTGCTATAATTAGTGATAAAAAATATTATCCCTTTTCTTACTCCATATGAGAGGTGCTGGGTTCTTGACATTTGTGCATTTTCTTGTTTGTTTTACATACTGGTAGAGGAAAGGTAAGATACCATCTTCAGTCATTTAAATCTATGATCTGGAGAAAAGATATTTTCCAAGTGTCCTTACTCATTGACTTTGCTATACTAGAGAGTATGAGTATTAGCTTGCGGACTTTGGGACAGTAATAATAAAACAGAATTCTATGCATCTACAAGTATAAGCAGAATTTTTACTGAGTAATTTTAAAATTTTTTTGTTACTGTTCAGATCATCTTAGTCCAAATTTTTAAATTAGTTATTGAGGTAGAGACTAAAACGTACTCTCTCTTATATTACATACTGAAAATATTATTGCATGTTTGATTAGTTAATATGCTTATTATTAATTATTGTAGGTAGTAAGAAAACTAATCTAAAAGCTTTGATTACTCAAGCTGTTTATCATGGTCTTAGGAAATTTTTGTAAACTGCTTTATAATTTTACTGTCATATACTCAGAATAGTCTTATTCAAATACATCCAAAACACTGAGTATATCAATAAAGTCTTTCAAAAATCAGGAAAAAATAGTGGGTTTTTCCAAAGAGAGAACTTAACATAAGAATTTGTCTAATTGTATTGAAGGACTGCCAAAGGACATAATTGAGTAACAGGAAGATTAATAAATGCAGGAAGCAGGGTTCTCCCCTAAGAGAAGAGCAATGAAAGGTAGAGATTGGGGTTATTAAAACCAAAAAGCTTAAAGCCATACCCCTGTACAGCTGGCACTTACACTTTTGAGGTGAGGTGCTGGCACCTACAGGAGGCACGAGGAGAAGCCTTGAAGAACTTCAGTCAGATGCATGAGGAAAAAACATAGGCATTGGAAACAAGAGAGCTGGGTTCAATTCCTGGACCTATACTTGTATAATCATGTTTATTCCTTGTGCTTTTGTTTGTTTTGTTTTGTTTTTGAGACAGAACCTCTCTCTGTAACCCAAGCTCCCAGAGTGCAGCGGCATGGTCACTACTCACTGCAGCCTCGACCTCCCATGTGCAAGTGATCTTCCCCACTCAGCCTCCCAAGTAGCTGGTACTACAGGTGCATACCACCATGCCCAGCTAATTTTTAAATTTTTTGTAGAGACAGGATCTCCCTTTGTTGCCCAGACAGGTCTCAAATTCCTGGGCCCAAGAATTCCTCCCACCTCAGCCTTCCAAAGTGCTGAGATTACAGGCATGACACAACACACCCAGCCTTGGCATTTAATTTCAGCATCCATAAAACTGTATTTATTTTAAAGTTCCTCTTGAATCACAATTTATCCACTGAGTATACACATCAGGACACAAAGCACACTCTATCACAATTGGAAGGACAGGAAATTTGGAGAATATAGTATAAAACTAATGTAGTAACCAGAGTAGCCTAATTTTTCCCAAAGGGTCCATGATTTCACACCCTACTGGACAGCTGCTCTCTAGTTTTCATTTTCTTCACAGAGTGTTCAATAGTTCTGTCATGGAAAAGTGTTTCTGCCAGGATTGATGGTGTGAAGTAAAATTTATGGGAGCCATTGCTTTGGACTGAGCTCTTACACTAGGCCCAAGAGACCAAACCATAATAGAGTGACTCATGTTACAGTCCCACATTATGAAGCCAAAACTAAGTTGTTTATCTGACCTTCCTAGAAATCAAGAGAGTAAGAGATAGTAGCCAAATCCCTAGAGGAGCCAGTTTTAGCTGGCATGATAAGGAAGTTCCCTCTGCTTTAACTTTTATAAGGAAAGTACCTTTGAAATAAGAAATCTACTTTTTGCTCTCTGTTTCTGCTTTCCTTGGCCTTTTACTGTATATGAAACCATACTCCTCTACTCAACTTATCAGAAAACTCATTATATTATGTAGAATGAAGCATTGCCTGATTCTAGAAATACAGGTAAAAGCCAATTAAGACCTTTAAGTAAGTTGTAATTTTGTCTTTTGGTAACAGTTTCTGAACTGAGTCTGGGAAATAAATAATCAAACAACCAGGTAAAAGGAATGGAGAAAGATGAGTGAATTCTTTAAAGCTGTCTTTTCTCATTATGGTAAGTTCCTTCACTCTACAAAAATAAATAATTCTACCGCCTGGATAAATTTGGTCCTTAATGGAAAAATAATATCATCAGTAAAAGTGGAAACTGTGGGTAAGAAAAGGGAAATAATTAAAATGCCTAAATCGACTTTACTGTCATTAAAATATCAAACAGCTGAACTAGAATGATTCAATAAGATTTCAAATCAACTGTTAGTAGTCTCTTCATGTAGAAAGAAGTCTGCATTTAGGAAGTCATTGAAAGAAATTGCTAAGTTCTAAAGACAGGTCCTGTCCAGACCAAAGCAGGCCCCTAGCCCTAACAGGGATACCTTGGGTAAGTAGACCATTTGCTACAATAAGAAAAAATGACATCAAAGGATAGGCTGAGTGCTATGATCTGAAGATCAGTGGGTGAGGAATCTCTTGGGAATCTCCTGGATGCTTGCTCTGGACACAAGGCAGGCACTGGAGATATAAAGAAATGTGTGGCCCTCAACTGTTCAACAAACAGCCATCAGTTCAAACTGGATATTTAATAACGCATCAGTCCTCAATCAGAATTTCAAAGCCCAGAAATACATTTAAAAGCTCAATCCTTTAGAATACAGCAATATTCTTTATTGTCTATGCCCTGTTTAGCAATCAACCTTCCACACTTTCTACTGAGTTTTCTAGACAGCTTAGAATGAAAGTCCTACAGGGTAAGAAGTTCAAGAGCTAATGGATGCTTTTGTTCTTCCAGTTGTTTCTAATAAAAGAGGTAAAATCCAACAACATATTCTTTATAATTTGATTATAATCCAATTTCTTACATTCTCAGACCTAAACTTTGTTTACTACACTAGTGATTTTTGAAGTTAACCTCCCCTCAATACCCTTTTTAAACAGTGAGAGCTGAAATTATAACAGCCGTATGATATTGATGGGGTTGCTTTTAGAGCCTCAAATTCAAGCTCCAGAAATTTATTTTTAGTTGTGCATATTTATTGTAAAACATTTGTAGTGCCAGCTTATGTTTTCTATGCCCAGATTTTGTTCTCCACCTTCTGAAGCCCACAGAGTATGAAACAAGCATTTATAATGGAGATGATGGTGCTAATTTTATGTATTTTATTCCCTGGCATATTTGATTGCAATAGAGTAGACAAAAAGGTGGATTAGTAGCTATAATCTCACTCGCTCTCTATATATGTGTGTGTGTGTGTGTGTGTGTGTGTGTGTGTGTATATACATGGAAGGCATCAGATATCTCATGTGTGTATATACATACATATATATAGGATATAATGATATATATGTGATGTAAGTCTTCACATCATCCATAGGTGTAATACCAGCTGGTTAATCTTGGGCCAGTCATGTAGCTTCTACAAACTTTGGGCTTTCTGGACAAAGCATATATAATGTTCATTATGTAGCTGTGCCAAAACAAAGGTCAAGATAAGGAAAGATTCTACCTAGAGCAAAAGAGAATTTTTATATATAAATTTTATATACAAATTATATACAGTCTCATATACAAATATAAGTATCACCCTGATGCAGTAGTTTGCTAGGATTGCCATAACAAAATGCACAGACTGTGTGGCTTAAACAACAGAAATTTATTTTCTAACAATTCTGAAAGCTAGAAGTCTGAGATCAATGTATCAGCAGGGTTGGTTTCTTTTAAGGCCTCTCTCCTTGGCTTGTAGATGTCTGTATTCTTCCAGCGTCTTTATATTGTCTTCTGTGTGTGTGTCAGTGTTCTAGTCTGCTCTTCTTATAAAGGTATCTGTCATATTAGATTAGGGTTCACTCCAAGGTAGGAACTGAAGAGCACGCTCTTTTCTCTGATGGGGAAAACTGACTCCATCTAGACATTAATCTTTGGAGAGCAGTCTTTCAGATGCTGACCCTCTCTACAATGGAGAGAGCACATGGCATGGCCTGCTAAGCTACTTCTCTCCCATTCTGCTAGGCAGGTTTCCGGCCCTGACAATATAAGACATGAGCCTCTACTCGTCTTTGGATAAATCTCTCTGCATTATTGCAAATACAAGAAGCATTCTGTAGTTGCATAATAAAGAGAGGAGAACACTTGCAATATTCTCAGTCAAGATTCTCAACTCCCCAAAGAAAAACAGTGCATTTTACATATATTCATGCTGTTATAACTACATTATATAGAAAGATTATTAACCAAATATTGTATATATGAAAACAGAGTTGAAAGCTCTTCAACTATTTCAATTTATGACTCCCAAGATGGACCTGACTGTACTGATATAATCTGATGGATTTTTATTTGAAGCTACTCTAACAGAACTATATTTTATGATAGGGAAACGAAGAGAATTGTTTTAGGGAAGAGCATGTTTTAATGTTTTCAAATATTTTTATCTCTCACTTAAATTTCAGCTTTTCTAGTTTGTTTCACATTTTCACACTTGGGTCAATTCTCTTTTGCTCTAGGTAGAAGTTTTTTTTATCTTGATCTTTGTTTTGGTGTATTTCTGCCTGACTGGAAACGTTTTTATAACCCCACTTTCTTTTCATCTGATTAGTAGCTTTTCTGTGTCCACAGATAAACATATCTTTTACTTTTATGAGCATTATTTTGGTATATGTATTTTTGTTCCAGTTAGGAAAAGAGCAGCAAAATGATTTTCTTTCTTGTTTTCTTCCTAAAACTTGCTTTAGAAGTTAAGTGGGAGCAGCTCTTTCACACACCATCATGGTAGTTATTTATATGCATTAGCACAATTCATTTTCACAGATTTATGAGACAGATAAAGTTAACCATTATTTCTTAAAGAGAGACAGAGCAAGTGGAGAAAAAGATCAACTGCAGGTGCTTGAGATTATATTGTGTGCTGCGTAAGAAGAAATACGGAGTCAAAGTGCCTCATCATTCACCAGTTGTGTGACGTATCACAAAAAGAGGGAGTGTAACCAACTAAAAATTTAACTTGGACAATTGGATTGGTAAAAACTTTTTATGGAACATGCAGGAATACAGTTCTTAAAATTGTATAAGATGACATAAAATTTATTTCTTTGATAGATGACATTATTTTCTTAAGATATCTTTCTAGAAATGGAATTGCTGAGTCAAGATGCATATTGAGGGATTTTGATAGGTATTTTTTAATTATCTTTTAGAAAAGGTAATTTTTAGTAGGAAAGTAGAAGTTTATCTCTTATTGTTAGGCATACTGATTTTTTTCTTTTTCTTATCTGCATTTAATCACTTTTCTTTAATGAGCATATACTACTCGTATAACAGAAAATAAAGGATGATTATATCTATGAAGTGTCATGTCAGGTTGTCCTGTCCAGTATGAAATCCACTTTGACTTTTAATCTACCTTGAGATGTTATTTTAGCTCCCTACAGGTTAAGAGCATAATCCAAGATGATTAAGGAGATTGAATTCTCATTTAATTGACTGTGCCACAAACACTTACACAGAGATAAACAAAGCCATTAAACACAGGTCTCTTTTACATTTGAAGAGACGTGGCAAATAACTTCACTGCTTTCTTTAGTGTACATAACATCATAATATTGTGAGTGTGCGTGTGTACAATATTCTGTCTATATCTTAATGATCTAATATTTATATGCTACTTTCTTACATGAAAGTGAGCTGTACATATTTGAGTAATATTGGTGACTTTTTGATATAAATCAATTTTTCCTTTTGATGCTTACATTATATGAAGATGTTTGAAGCTGTTTTTTCTTTGTTATGTATATACTTATAGATATATCTGTGAAATATCTAGCTAGATGTCCTGTAGGAATCACTTTTACATATGTAAACAAGTATATTTCTGTACTCTAAATTTTGATAATTAAAATAATTCATAACTTTATTATTCAACTCTCAAGTGTTTAATAGCCATTACTAACAAAAATTTCTCTTTGTGGCTAATCTGATTACTTGGAGTTTCTTTTTATTGTGACAAAAAAAAGAAACTCTGCACACACAACTTTAATTTCAATATTTTAATGACAAAATTTAAGGAGAATTTAAATAGAAGTGGACTCAAAAAAGAATCAGTAAGACTTAGTGAAGGATCATTGTCTACTATAGAGAAGGTGATTTAAGATTAACTTATTAATAATATTTAACACATATGAAGAATTATTAGACTCTGTATATAGACAAGTGTTTTACTCTTGGAAGATAAAAGAAGAAAAACTGAATTCAACCGATGTATATGAAAATTAAAAGTAACAGTAAATTAAAAATAGATAATTAAATAAATATAGATACAGTATAACATTTTATAGTCAAGATGATGTTACAAATCCAAATTTATTGACATGGATATGTTTTTATACTAAAGTGCTTATCAAATAGCCATTAAGAGATAACTTCTTTGAATAATTTGCTTTCTACATTTCTTAACAACATACATTTCCAGCTTTATATGGAAAACCAAGTTTTCAAACCATTAGTCGTGTGCTTTTTATATAATGTTAAAAAGTTTCTTTCTTTGCCGTCCCCCCCACCAACCACCCCCCGTGCTAAGACGGAGTCTTATTCTGTCACCCAGGCTGGAGTGCAGTAGTGCCATCTCCGCTTACTGCAACCTCCGCCTCCAGGGTTCCAGCAATTCTCCTGCCTCAGCCTCCCAAGTAGCTGGGATTACAGGCACATTCCACCATATCCAGCTGATTTTTGTATTTTTAGTAGAGATGGGGTTTCACCATCTTGGCCAGGCTGTTCTCGAATTCCTGACCCTCAGGTAGTCTGCCCACGTCAGCCTCCCAAAGTGCTAGGATTACAGGCATGAGCCACTTGCCCGACCTAAAAATTTTCTTAAATGTCACTTTATATTCTCAAATTATCTAGGAAGGAAAATGTATTAGATTCCTGGATATTTTGGATATTGTAAGGAACATATTTATTTGCTGTATATTCTTTGTTTGTAACAGTATTATAACTTCAGTTCAAAACAACACACAAAGCATTATAAGAAATATTATAAGATTCCCTTATATTTTAAAAATTCATTTATTTTTTGTTAATAATGCTGCTCAGTCTGTTGATTCTTCACTCATCTGAAATATTAGAGAGTGATTCTGAATTGGATATTCATTCTGAAGCCTTTCAGAGCCACTGACACAAAGGGTCTGTCAAACTTGGAACACTATTTGTTGTATCATTTTATTTTTTTCTCTTGGCAAATCCACATAATTCATACAGGACTATGCCAAAGTCTTTTGAAAGAAACCGGATTTAAGAACGTAAAAATGTTAGTAAAGACAGTGAATGTTAATTCTGTCATTGTTACTGTATTTCTTCAAGCTGTGGCTGCAAACTGCTTTGAGTGATGTTATTGTAACTCACACATTAGGGAGAGAAAAGAGATGTTTGGTAGATTTTTTAATTAATGATCTCTATCAATGCTCCTTGACCTTTCCCACTCTATCTCTCCACAACTTCCATCTCTGGTTGGAAATTTTTTGCTATACTAAGTGAGAGTTATTGATGGGAAGGCATCAGATATCTCATGTGTGTTGCTGGTGGGATGGGAGACTGTGGAGGATGGGAATAGGTGGAAATCTATTGCAATGAAAAAAAAAAAAAAAAAAAAAAAAAAAAAAAAAAAAAAAAAAAAACGTGTCCTAGGACACCCAAAACATAAAGACTAGATAATAACAATAGCCACTTGTACTGAGAGCTTCCACTCTGCCTGGCTCTTTGCTATGAACCACATTATTCATTCCTTACCACAATCAAACAAGACAAGTAAAATATCTTTCTCATTTTTAAATGAGAAAACTAGAGATTAGAAAGGTTATAGATACTTGCTCTGAGTCACTGCTAATGAGTAGTAGAGCTTTGATAAGTCCCTGAATTTAGGTTGTCTCTAGTACATTTACTCTTAGAAGTCTATCACGCTCACCAGAGTTGTAGAGTTGAATGTATTTCTTGGGCTCATTAATGTGTTTTTTTCTTTCGAATACTAAAGTCATTTGAACTTGTTAGATTTTGAAATATTTAAATGTCTTTTCTATCTGGCTTTAACATCTTGCATGCTTTCATATTCTTAGGACCACAAAACCACAGGAATATTTAAAATGATATCTAGTGGAAACAATATGAAGTTGGCCATGGGGTCAAATTAAAGAATCTGAACACTGTGCTTCTTCATTGCTCTTCATATTTCTTCAGAGTAACCTTATTCCCCCATCTCACACTCACCCCCTTTCCAAAATCATACATAATGCTCTCCCAATAGTACTCATTAGGCTTTCTCTACTGTACCCACTGTGAAATTACAGGACAAGCCTACCAAGATCTCACTACCTCATCTCTCTCATACGTTTACAGAAGGAGAGAGGAAGGTGCAGATAGAGAATAAGAAACAGGTGGCTCCAGCATCAACATTACATCACCCCTTGTGTTCACAACAAATATGAAATATTATCCAAACGCAGTAAAGATTGTATTGTCTTCACTTAAACACATTAAATCAGACCTCTCTTTAATCACTTGTTAATAGGCAGCGTCTTTATTTTCATGCCATTCTACTCTGCTGTCTTTGCTATAGCACAAGCTTACCACATACCATACCTAAAAATTCAGTTGTTCTATGGGGGTAGACAAAGTCTAGGTTAAGCATATATTTCACAGAATGTTAATCTATAGCAAAATAAATGAATTAAATCCAGATAAAACAATCGTATTAAGGTGTGGTAAAATATTTATATCTCACTTAGCAAAGAGAAAACCAAACTTGAATATGGTAGTTATGAAGAGAACATGCATGCTAGTAATGCTTCCAAGTACGTTATTACTTCATATTTCTTATGGGGTACAAGCCATTCAGTTAGTTTAACATTATATTCAGAGAGGCTAAAGATTTACTGAAGACAATGCCATACATTAATAATGAAAAAAAATTAAAAAATCTTTATTTTAACTTCTAGTTCCCTTCTTTGTACTTGAGCAGCTTTGCCTCCTCAAGAACACAGATCTAGAACATATGCAGTATCACTATCAATATTACTTGTAATTAAAAGTTCATTGGATGTTTACTGTGTTCAAGGCATTTTGAGGAGTGAAAAACGTTAAACATATAGTTGTAGTTCAAAATGACAATGAAATTAGTTTACAGTTTTCTTTTTTTGTGGGTAGTGAAAAATCATCTCCCCCTATTGAGAAATACCAATATACAAAAGGCAAAACTTTAAATATGAATGAACTGTTTTATAATAACATAAGTTCATCTTGATTTCCATTGTCACATCCAAATTTGAAGGCTATTTCTAACACAGCTGGGTTCTACCCTTTTCCTTCTCATCCTTTACCACAACCAATCTGTGAGTCCTCAGACAGAAATTGCTAATTCAGGAGACAATTGTGCCTTCTGTAACAGTTTCTGCTAAATTGTCACAGTTCTGCCACTTAAAAAAGCTAGATGATCTCAGCCTATCACCAAAGCTCTTGGAGCTCAGGTTCTCTGTCTGTAAAAGCTACATAAAATGTAATTTATCTGCTTGTTATGACTAAATAACATAGTACATTAGTCCTTTGCGAAAGTACTAACAAATTACCATATAAAAGTGTGGAATCATGTCAAATGTTGTAAGAAGTGCAACTGTCCAAAAATAATTCTCTCACATTGGTCTGGTAATGAGACCTAAAATATCTCATTTTATTTACCTATTTGACTCAAAGCACCTGGTTCAAAGAGGTCACTGTTATACTATAAATACATCGTATGAAATAACATATTAAATAATTGTTATAATTGTTGTAATAGTCTTTTGAAGTGCTAGTTGTAATAAGGCACAATGGAAAACTCATACTATTAACAGTAATAAAAAGAAACAACAAAAAGCAATAGAAAACAAACCACCGATTCATGCAATGACATGAATGAACCTCACAAATACTATGCTGAGTAAAAGAAGTCAGACAGGTATAAAAAAAGTTTATACTATGTGATTAGATTTTTATGACATTCTAGAATATGCACATGAAAGGTGCAAGGTAACTGTCTGGAGTGATGAAAATGTCCTGTACACCAATGCATGGTTTTTTCAAAACTGATTTAAAGGGACACAACATCTGAGCATTTCACTAGGTGTAAATTACACTGCAATTTTAAAGAATCGTCTGATGACACTGTGGTTATTTTTAAACAGTTCTTAAATTTTGTGGATGCATACTGAATGTTTACAGTTGAAAAGATGTATATAAAGCTTGAATTTTGTGAAAAAAATAGAGAGGATTGGTAGTGATAAAGTGAGTGGACTTATGAATGAGACATGATATGCCATGCATAGAAAAAATGTAAAAGTTGGGTGATAGTCACATGGGAGTCCTTTATTCTTTCTACTTTTGCGTATGTTTGAATATTTCCCATAATAAAAAGTTGAAAATAGGGAGATCACCTGAGTTCATCTCCTCATTTACAAAAAATAAAACTGGAAACAGAAGGAGAACATAACTCGTTCAAGGTCTCCAAGCCAGACAGCAAACTAGCTCCCAAGCCCAACCTTCTTGCTCTGATCCTAAGCAAACACAAACTATTAATATGAGCTACTGCTTTATGGAAAGTCTGTTTTTCCAAAGGGCAGACCAATTGTTCAAGGAAGAGTTTAAGTAATAAAAATTTGTGATCTTACTTTCATGTTTTTCTATTTTCCACTGAACACATAGACATTATCTTCTATATGTCTTTCATGTATAATCATTTGCTTCCTATTCCTTGTGGTTTTAAAGTTGTTTTGTACGTTTAAATTTGATTTTATTCAAATTTCAGAACCCAAATGAGTGCGAGAATCAGACAAAGCATTAGTTTCTACAAATATAAAAACAATTTTAAAAAAACACAGCAAAAACGAGTTGTTGTTTTTCCCCCCTCTACCAGTGCTTAACTAATCTTCCCAATCCAGTCACAGAAAGCAAAGGCTTTCTGCTAGTGGGAGGAGCTTGCTTTTCCATTCTGGTGTGATCCAGGAATAGCTGTCTTCCAGTTCTGAAAGAGGTGAAAATGTGTTAAGGGATGCAAAAATTGTCTTGAAGTTCGCGTGTGTATGTCTGTGTGTCTGTGCATGTGGCGGGTCGGGGGAGAGAAAAGGGGGATGTCAATTCTGAGGGCAACGAGAATCAGAAGTCAGAAAGGTGAGTGGTGTGTAGCATCTCCCTTTCAGAAGGGGCTGAAAAAGAAATTGGGTATGATGGTCCGGTAGGGTAAATCACGCTGGATTTGTCTACCAGACCATGCACTTAGGTCTGCAAAGTAAGTCCCATTTCTAGAGCGAAAAGCCTTAAGATCGCTTGTTTTAGACGGCTGGGGAATATTTATTCCTCGTTCCCCTGATGGGAAAATCAGCGTCTGGCAGGCGCTGATTGGTGGAAAGGAAAATGGTGATAGTGGGGTGGGAAGAGGATTTGCTGAGCCTCCTCCTGCCTCCTCAACCTGTAACTCTTCCTTAGTAGTCTCCGCTTCACCCGCGGGACCCTTTCGAGCTCGACCTGGATTAAGAGCAAACGAAAATCTTGAGGATATTTGAACTAAAGCGACCCTTAATGTAGCCTGTGACCGTGATTAAATGTCAGCGATGCGAGGGCAAAGTGCTCTCGGCGGTGCCGTGTGAGCCACTTCCCTGCGCTGCCTGTCTCCTCCAGCAACTCCCCAAAGGATAGGCTCTGCCCCTGGTGGTCGACCCTCAGGCCTCGGCTCTCCCAGGTCGACCCTGACGAGGGGTTAGGGGGTGGTCCCAGGGAGGACCCAGGGGCAAGGCGGGGACAGGAAGGGAGGGGAATGGGAAAGAGAGAGAGGCGTCAGCCCAAGCCCAACCGCTCCCAATCGCCACAAGAGTGCCCGTGACCCTGAACTTGAGGTGAGGCGCAAAAGCGCCCCCACTTTCCCGCCTTGCGCGGCCAGGCAGGCGGCTGTAATTGGTGGTTCACCCGGCGCCCCCTGCCCCATCCCCATCCGAGATAGGGAACGAAGAGCACGCTGCGGGGAAAGCAGCGAGCGCTGGGAGAGGGGCGGGGAGAGGCGCTGACAAATCAGCGGTGGGGGCGGAGAGCCGAGGAGAAGGAGAAGGAGGAGGACGAGGAGGAGGAGGACAGCGACGACCAGAAGGGGCCCGAGAGAGGGGGCGAGCGACCGAGCGCCGCGACGCGGGAGTGAGGTGCGTGCGGGCTGCAGCGCAGACCCCGGCCCGGCCCCTCCGAGAGCGTCCTGAGCGCTCCCTCACGCCTTCCCTTCAAACCTTCTGCCTTTTTCTCCATCTTCGTGAGCGCAGAACTGGGAGTGGCCATTCGACGACAGGTTAGCGGGTTTGCCTCCCACACCCCCAGCCTCCCGTCGCCGGCTCACAGGGGCCTCCTCTGGGGACCGTCCCCCTCCCGGTGCCGCCTCCGCCCTTCCTGTGCGCTCCTTTTCCTCCTTCTTCCCTATTAAATATTATTTGGGAATTGTTTAATTTTTTTTTTTTTTTAAAGAGAGGTGGGGAGGAATCGGAGTTGTGGAGAAGCAGAGGGACACAGGTAAGTACCTGTGGATCTAAACGGAAGTCTTTGGAAATCCTGGAGGAAGCCGGGTGGGAGAGGAATGGTCGTGGGCACCAGGAGGGGGTAGTGCTGCGGTGAGGACCTGCTGTGCCAGGTCTCTGGGAGGTGAGTACTTGTCCCTTTGGGGAGCCTAAGGAAAGAGACTTGACCTGGCTTTCGTCCTGTCAAGGACTTCTCCCCAAGGGCTGAGAGATTAGGATGCTTCTCCGGGATCCGCTTTTCCCCGGGAAACGCGAGGATGCTCCCTGGAGAGTGAACATCCAACTTTTATTTCTCTCTTACCTGAAATCCGTCTGCCCGCTCTCTTGATTTTTCTCTGTAAAGTAAGCAAGCTGCGTTTGGCAAATAATGAAATGGAAGTGCAGGGAGGCCAAGTCAACAGGTGGTAAAGGGTTAACAAGTGCTGGCGCGGGGTCCGCTAGGGTGGAGGCTGAGAACGCCCCCTCGGGTGGCTGGCGCAGGGTTAGAGACGGCCAGCGAGTGTGAGCGCCGCCTGCTCAGAGTAGATAGCTGAGGGCGGGGGGTGGATGCTCGGATGGATTAGAACCAGCACCCTTGGGCTCGCTGTTTGCCTGAGGTTGAACCACACCCAGAGTGAGTGCCTATGCCTCTCCACCATCAACCTGTTAGCCTTCTTCCGGGATTCATGTTAAGGATGCCCCTGACCCTAAGCCTCCAGCTTCCAGGCTTCTAACTCACACTGTTACCCTTTAGACCCCGGGAAGTTAAAACAGGTGTGACTCTTTTCATGCAACTCCACTTCTGAAATGCAGTATTAACAACTCAGAGGATTCATCCTAATCCATGGTTAGGTGGCTAGACTTTTACTAGCCAAGATGGATGGGAGATGCTAAATTTTTAATGCCAGAGCTAAAAATGTCTGCTTTGTCCGATGGTTAAATGAGTGTACACTTAAAAGAGTCTCACACTTTGGAGGGTTTCTCCTGATTTTTTAGTGTTTTTTGTTTATTTTCCCCCAAAAGTTTTCATTCAAAGTGTATTTTATGTTCTCCAGTGTGGTGTAAAGGAATTCATTAGCCATGGATGTATTCATGAAAGGACTTTCAAAGGCCAAGGAGGGAGTCGTGGCTGCTGCTGAGAAAACCAAACAGGGTGTGGCAGAAGCAGCAGGAAAGACAAAAGAGGGTGTTCTCTATGTAGGTAAGTAAACCCCAAATGTCACTTTGGTGTTGGTTCATGACTGATGGGTTAGGATAATCAATACTCTAAACGCTGGTAGTTCTCTCTCTTGATTCATTTTTGCATCATTGCTTGTCAAAAGGGTGGACTGAGTCAGAGGTATGTGTAGGTAGGTGAATGTGAATGTGTGTATTTGAGCTAATAGTAAAAAATGCAGCTGTTTGCTTTTCAATATTTTTAATTTTGCCCTAATATTTAGGACTTTTAAAAAATGAATATTTCTGTGCCTACATAATTACATTTCAGAGGACAGTTTTAAAAACATTGTCTTTAAAAAAAAATCAAGAATATTCTTAAGAATCAAAATCATTGCTGGGTCTGTGATTTCTTTTACCATCATGAATAATGTTTGTCAATTTTAACCCATTCTGATTTTTAAAATATGACTTTGATATGCCCCTGTGCTGTGTATAAAGAGACCTATTTGTGGCCCTAAAATGGAAAGAGCATTAGTCTTTGGTAGAGTTACTTCATGTGATCATTTAGTCTCTGTGAACACTGAGGACAGAGAAAAGTGCTTGAGGGCTGCTACTGACCTCTCAGAAACATTTATATAGTTCATCCATCAGATGACACACATACTGAAAGAATAAAGAAATTGATGCTTATTACCTACTTGTTCCTAAAGTTCCACCTTGGAGTATACACCCAAACTCTGACTCTCTTTTCTGTATCTTGAATTGTGTTCAATTGCATGTTATTTTACAAACCACTTTGAATTATTTGGAAAAGAATAGACACACACGCTCTCATCCACAGGCATAGACACAGACACACACACACACACACACACTCAACATAGACACATTGCCCATTCTTCCTCTCTTCTTTCTCCTCTGAGCTTTTTCACATTCTCTGGTGGCAACTATAAGCAGTTAGAGTCACAGGATGAACCGTCAGGTGGAGGATGAGCACATTGAGTTGCCTAGCTGAAACACGTGCTCCGTCTATGTCTGCAAAGTGAAAGAAGGCTACACTATCTCTTCAAGATAGGTCAGTGGGGGAAATTTTATATTTGGAATGATTTATATGAATGCGTCTCATCGAATTTCACAACACATTTTTTTTTCTGTTTTCTGTTTTCAATTTTTAGAGTCAGGGTCTTGCTCTGTCACCCAGGCTGAACTGCAATGATGCTATCATAGCTCACTGCAGCCTTGAATTCCTGGGCTCAAGTCATGCTCCCGCCTCAGCATCCTGAGTAGCCAGGATTATAGGCATGTGCCACTGCCTCGTTATTTAGACTTTTCTTATGTTGACTTAATCTTCCCAAAAATCTTCAGTGAAATTACTTTTTTCTACCTTAAAACATATTTTCAGAAAGTCATTAAAATAGAGTGTTACAAGAGGAAAAAATGTATGAGTTAATTTTAAATATTTTATGAAGTGTGAATTATACCTTTTTGTATGGAATTTGGAATACTGAATCAGTGACACGCAGTTTATCAGTCTTTCCATTTGTCCTCAGATTTCCAAGTTTTGCAAGTACAAGTTTCTTTGACTTCAGTTACTTTATAACTGTTCATTGAAATCATTTTCAATGTCTCTCATGACATTTAACACATAGCACATTCTATAAATTATTTATTGGTTGCATTCTGAGTTCTAATTGAGAGTTGAACTTATACACATACACAGAATTTAAGATAAAAAATGACCATGCAAAGACACAATAGTATAGTCCAGGGGTTGGCAAAATTTTTTGGTAAGGAATCAGATAGCACATATTTTAAGCCATGAGATCTATGCCTTGGCCAGGTGCCATGGCTCAGGTCTTTAATCCCAGGACTTTGAGAGCTCAAGGCTGGTGGATCACTTGAGCCCAGGGGTTGGAGACCAGCCTGGGCCACATGGTGAAACCCTGTGTCTACAAACAATGCAAAAATTAGCCAGGTATGGTAGCATGCACCTGTATTGCCAGCTACCCAGGAGGCTGAGGTAGGAGGATGGCTTGAACCATACAGCTCGCTGCAGAGGTTGCAGTGAGCTGAGATCAAGCCACTGCACTCCAGCCTGGGAGGCAGAATGAGACCCTGTCTAAAAAAAAAAAAAAAAAGAAAGAAATCTGTGTCTCAATTCTGCTGTTGAAGTGTGAAAGTAGTCATAAACAATAAGTAGTGTGGCTGTGTTCCAATAAAACTTCATTTATCAAAATAGGTGGTGGGCTGGAATTGTCTTGTAGGTTATAGTTTGCTGACTACTGATAGAATGGAAAGAACATGCACTAATCACACAAACCAAAGTTTTAGTCGAGGCTACATCACTTATTACCTGTAGGGTCTTGGGGAAGTGTACTTAACATCTCTGAGCATCACTTCCCTGATTAGTAAAAAATATGATTTAGAAAACTGCAACTACCTTATAGTTTTTGTAAGAATGTCATAATAAACAGGACATATGAATAATTGAGCACACTTTTATATATAGGAATCATGGTTATTATTATCAAATAAAATCTCCAATGGAATAATTACTTTGCCAACATGTTTTCTATTTATTCTCTTGTCCTTCATTACATAACAAATTTGAAAGATTGGAGGTGACCAAAGACCATTTTATAATTTCACTATGGCTGAAGATGTTTGGTAGAAGCCTCATAAGAAAAGTAATCTCAATCTCATCAATCTCAAAAGTATATAAAAATATACTTTTGACAACTACTTTTTAACTCATTGAAGAACTACCTTAATGATCAGTGTTATTTTTGTGGGTCTTTTCCCCTCCATTTTTATTATCTGTGTACACAAATTTTCAATCAACATACTTCAATTTAATATACAAAAATTTCTTCAAATGACTCAGAAATTAATTAGACCTAAATTCAAAAGCAGAAAGATTTAATTATCTTTATATAATGCTAAGTAATATAAATGCAATAAATGCAAGAAAATAATGATCTTTGAGTCTCTTCCAATGCCACTCTGTTCAATAAGCAGCAGAGGCCATCAGTGAAATTGACAGCAAATTCTCAAGTCAAAATGTGCTTCACCTCACTAAGCTGACAAAGTCAACATAGCATGCACAACAGGGATAGCTGTATTCTTAAAACTCACAAGTATTACTTCGGACCTTCTTCTCCACTCTGTGCTCTTTTGAGGTTGGGAAGACAAGATGTGATTGGTGGGGGACACTTCTGCTCAGGGAAGCCATCAGCTCTGGTGTCCCTACAGCATTTATATGTTGCTAATCACATAACTACTTGGCACCTATTTTGTAGCTGTATGTTATCAATTACAGATTACTCATAAATTAAAGGCTAACCATCAATTACAGTTTATTGGTAAATAATTATGACCTCAAAGAACAGCTGATTGGTTTGATACATGGTAACCTTATGAGGACTCTCATTTATCTCTTTTTTTAAGGTATATACATATCTCTTTGTTTGGGGTTATACTACAAAAATATAAACTATGTTGCATATTTATAAAAAATTAATTATAAGTTCTAATGGTGTGGTTTAGTAGCATTCCTTTTTTTTTTTTTTTCCTGAGATAGGGTCTCAATCTGTCACCTCACTCCAGGCTGGAGTGCAGTGGCATGATCTCAGCTTACTGTAACCCCCACCTCCTGGGTTCAAGTGATTCTCCTGACTCAGCCTCCTGAGTAGCTGGGATTACAGGCATGCACCACCATACCCGGCTAATTTTTGTATTTTTAGTAGAGACAGGCTTTCACCATGTTAGCCAGGATGGTCTCAAACTCCTGACCCCATGATCCCCCCACCTCAGCCTCCCAAAGTGCTGGGATTACAGGCATGAGCCACCACGCCTGGCCTAGTGGCATTCTTTTAAAAATAAATTTAATTGTGTATATTTAGGGTATACAACATGATGTTATGGGATACATTAGACACTAAAAATTACTGTGTTGAAGAAAGTTAATATATTCATAATCTCCCATAGTTACCTTTTTTGTTGTTTTTGTGGCAATGGCAGCTAAAATCCACTTATTTAGCATGAATCTCAAACATAGTACAGTTTTATCACGTATAGTCCTTATACATTAGATCTGTACACTTGTTCATCCTACACATCTGCTACTTGCTTGGATCCTCTGGCCTATATCTCCCTCTTTTCTACCTACTTTTCTACCCCTATTAACCCTGTTTTTTACCTAGTGTTTGTACATTTGAATTTTGTTTCAAGCTTCCATATATATGTGAGATAATGTGATATTTTTCTTTCTGTGTTTGGCTTATTTCACTTAGCATAATGTTGTCTGAGTTCATCCATGTTGTAAATGGTAGGATCTTGTTCTTTTTAGGGCTGACAGATATTCCATTGTATCTATGTACCACAGTCTTTTTATCTACCTATCTATCGGTAAACACTTTAGTTGTGGCTATTGTGTTTTTCTTTTTTTCTTTTTTGGAGATAGGGTCTTGCTGTCACCCAGGCTGCAATGGAGTAGTGTGATTATAGCTCACTGTAACCTCAAACTTCTGGGCTCAAGAGATCCTTCTGCCTCGGCCTCCCAATACAGGCATGCATCACCATGCCTGGCTAATTTTGAATACTTTTCGCAGAGATAGCATCTCACTCTGTTGCCCAGACTGGTCTCAAACTCCTAATTCAAATTTAAAATAGAGTATGACAATTCTGTAAAATATAAAAAACATGTCCACTCCGTATAGGAAGTAATACAATGGGAAGAAGACAAACATTATTTATATTCCTCTTGATAAGATTTTTACAAAGAAATAAAACACTTTAATTTTTAATGTTTTAAATTATAGTTTGCTAAACAAATATTAGTTTTAGTGTTTTTAAAATTCCTTATGTATTTATAAGTGATCTTCCTGCCTCAGCCTCCCAAAGCACTGGGATTCCAAGCAAGAGCCACTGTGTTGGGCCCTTGGGAGTGCAGATATGCTGAAATCTTTTCTTGTGGGTTTACACCCAGAAGAGGGATTGCTGGGTCATATGCTACTCTACTTTCAATTTTTCTTTTATTTTTAGTGAACATGTGATAATTGTATATAATTGTGGGATCCAGAATTATATTTCCATACATGTATACAATGTGTGATAATCAAATCAGGGTAATTACCATATCAATTACCTGAAACATTTACCATTCCTTTGTGGTGGGAACATTAAAAATGAAAAATTCTCTCTTATAGATTTTTGAACATATGCAATAAACTATTGTTAAGTGTATCACCCTACAGTACTATAGAATGCTAGAACTTATTCTTCATATTTGGCTGCAATTTCATATTCCTTAACCAGCCTCTCCATATCCTCCCCTCCCTCTTACCCTTGTCAGCCTCTAATAATCATAATTCTACTCTCTACTTCTATCTCATTGTCTTTGATTCAGAATACATTTCATCATTTAACCAAAAGTCAAATTCTTAGATACTGCTAAGGCAGAGAAGAAAGACTGCAGACCAGCTGTTAGACATTTCTTACTACTAGTCATTTTTAAGACAACATGGGGTACAGGGGGGTGAGGATGAGAGATAGAGATTGAGATATATTCTCTTAAATACCAGCTGTTCTCACTCTGCATAATTTCAGCACACACAAATTCCAGTTACCATGGTTAAATAACACCAACCCCTAATAACACAATTCAAATTTCTGTTACCACACTATACTGAAAGTAATTGCATAAAGTACAAACTTTGCTGCTAACTCTTCAGCCTTCAAATCATTACATAAATAACAGGAACCCATTATAATCAGTGACAAAACCACAGCACTTCTTTCAAAGCTTTTTGGTGATTGGTTGCTTCACATGTGTTATGCAGTTCATACAGACAGCAATGCCCGTAGTTGTGTAGCCACTTTGTCTCCCAGTGGTGAGCCCATGTGATATTTCACAAAAATGCACAATCAAAAGAGGAAATTGACCAGTAAAGATGAAAGAGCAGCAAAGAAAGGAAGTGAAACATGCTGGAAGTAAAATTTGAATCAAACATAAGTTGATTTATATAGGAAGTAGCCACCCCTGAGGATGTTGTCACTGCTGCAATTCAGGAGACTCTAGATATGCAGTCAGAGGAATGTACTGAAGGTGGAGGTATCCATATAAATGGGGAAAGAGGTTGTGATAAAGAGTGAAGGTGTCCCAGAGGAAGTGATGCTGAAAATATGCCTTATGTTAAGTACACTCTCAGTATATCATGACATTAAAGTGCAAATGGTAACATTTTGTAAACTGATCCAAACTTAAAAAGGAGTATGACAATTCTGTAAAACATAAAAATCATGCCTATTCCATAAATTATATACAGTGTGAATTACACTGAAAAATCTAACATTAGAGAGGATATGAATAAAATTTTTAACAAGCATAATTTTAATAATACACATTATTAAAACCCTAGTTTGAATGTGCTTATAGCCTATTATTACATGTGTAATGTTAGATAAATTACTTAACTCGCATTTTTAATTTCATCAGATATTTAAAATGGGCATAATATAACTACATTCAATGGATGTTGTGAAGATTAAATAAGATATATGTAAAGTGTTTTTTACATAATGGTATTCAGCACATGTTAAAGCCTACTCTCCATCCCTCTTCGCTTTTGTTTCATGGGTTGACTCATTTGTCTCTAGTGCTGTATTTTTAAAGCTTCTGGCCGGGCAGAGTGGCTCAAGCCTGTAATCACAGCGCTTTGGGAGGCCGAGGCGGGCGGATCACGAGGTCAGGAGATCGAGACCATCCTGGCTAACATGGTG
>NW_012113475.1:1541794-1543300 GCF_000951035.1 Colobus angolensis palliatus | reverse complement strand
TTTTTTCCCTGAAGATGTAATAATCTATAGACTTCTGAAGACTGAGTTTTTAAATTAGTTGTATTGAAAACTAGCTAATCAGCAATTTAAGGCTAGTTTGAGGCTTATGTCTTGAATTTGTTCATTTTTGTAGGCTCCAAAACCAAGGAGGGAGTGGTGCATGGTGTGGCAACAGGTAAGTTCCATTGGACTTAGATTCAAAGACGATAAAGTATCAGTGATTAGTGTGGCCCAGTATTCAGCATTCCGGATGACACTATAAAACAATCACTGAGCATTCTAAGAGCGTATCAGTCTTATTCAAACTGAATTATTTATAAAGTATTTTTAAATAGGTAAATATCGATTATAAATAAATAAAAAATATAGTTACTTGCCAAGAATAATGATGGCTTTGAATTGATAAGCTATGTTTAATTTATAGTAATTGAGCATTCAAATATTCTGACCAAAAATGTATTGACAAACTGCTGACAAAAATACAATGTGAAATAGCCATTTTTTAAAAAAATAGAGGAAAATTTCTGTTGATTACAATAAAATATTTTGACCTTAAGTTATATTGATTATAATATTCCTTTGATAATTCAGAGTACATTTCAGGAAACACCCTTGGACAGTCAGTAAGTTGTTTATTGTATTTATATTTGTATTGTTATGGTATAGCTATTTATACCAATATTATTGTGCAATTATCATATTTCTGATTATATAATTCATTTGGCCTAAATTTACCAAGAATTTGAATAAGTCAATTAGGTCTACAATCAAGAAATATCAAAAATGATGAAAATGATGATAACCATCATCAGATGATGAGGAAGATGAGGATGAGAGTGCCAGAAATAGAAAAATCAAAGGAGAACCAAAATTTAACAAATTAAAAGCCCACAGACTTGCTGTTATTAAGTTTCCTGTTGTAAGTACTCCATGTTTCCTGGCAGGTGTGGTGAAACAAAAGATATAATCAGAAATATAATTTATATGATCAGAAAGCATTAAACACAATAGTGCCTATAAAAACAAAATGTTCCTATCAATGACTTCTAAGATGGAAATGAGAAAAATGATATGGGAATCTTAATACAGTGCTGTGGTTAGGACTAAAAACACAGGAGTCAGTTCTTCTTGGTTCAACTTGCTGCTTACTTCTTACCAGCTGTGTGGTTTTTTTGCAAGAGTCTTCACCTCTGTATGATTTAGCTTCCTCATCTATAAAATAATTCAGTGAATTAGTGTACACAAAGCATCTGGAAAACAAAAAGCAAACAATATATGTATTTACAAGTGTTACTTCTTGCTTTATAGTAAACTTTCTTGTGCAACATTTTTACAACTAGCGGAGAAAAATATTTTTTAAATGAATACTTTTGATTTAAAAATGGGAGTGTAAAAATAAAGCAGACTCCTTTGAAACTAGTTCTGTTAGAAGTTAATTATGCAGCCGGGCGCGGTGGCTCACGCCTGTAATCCCAGCACTTTGGGAGGCCGAGATGGGCGGATCAC
>NW_012113475.1:1536078-1541138 GCF_000951035.1 Colobus angolensis palliatus | reverse complement strand
GTATATTAAGGAATCTGAGATGTCCTACAGTAAACACATCTCTCGCTCTCTCTGTCTCTCTCTCTCTCTCTCTCTCTCTCTCTGTGTGTGTATGAGAGACAGAAGTTTGTACAATTAAACAACATTTTATAAAATGTTTTCTGAAGGACAGTGGTCCACGCTCCTAAGTTTCCAACATTGTACTACGTTGGGAGATTCTGCATACTTTATTTTCTCTTTGGTATATTAAGGAATCTGAGATGTCCTACAGTAAAGAAATTTGCATTATATAGTTAAAATCAAGGTTATTCAAACTTTTTGATTATTGAAACCTTTCTCCATTAGTTACTAGGATTGAATGAAACTAGTGTTCTTCAGAAAACTATGGGAAATGTTGCTAAGCAGTAAAGACATGGTGATTTCAGCATGGGCAATATTTACAGCCATTACACCCATGAACCACCCTGGCAGTAGTGAAGTACCAAAAATGCTGTCATAACTAGTATGGCTATGAGAAATACATTGGGATAAATCAGCTGCTATCATAATCATTCCTCTCTCACATCAGATAAATGAATTAAGTTTTTGAATAGGGTTATTTAATATAAAGTTCTTAAGTCTAATTATGAGAAGAAATAAGACAATTACTTCAATGGTTAAAGAGAGAATAATTTGCATATTATACCTGATGCAAAATGTTTGTTATGGGTACATATTAAGTGCTAACTAATTGTTAATTGTTCTTGTTACAAGTCTTAATGCAGGGAAACAAGAAACCACTACATAGTACCTAATATTAACTTCTAATATTAAATAAACAATTTCCTCCAAATTCATCCCATTAGCTCTTTTTTCAAGGGGATGGGGAAGAAATACAGACTTCAGTAAACTTGGGCTGGGAACTTTCTTCCTACAAAGTTCAAGGAAAATAAATTATCCTAGTTAGATAATATCAATGAAAAATCCACCAACTTAAATCCTGGCTCTTTGATCTCGGGAAATTATTTCAGTTATCAACTTAATGCATCATATATGAAAATGTATTTAATTAAACTTACTGAATGATATGTTTTTAAGGTACTTTAAAAATAAACTATGATATAAAGTTACTTATTTTTCATGCAAGTATAGTATAAAGAAATTTCTAACACCGGAGATTTTCTGAAGGTTTTGATTCTTGTAAATTTATTACATCATAATGAACAAAACTAATTTTCAACATGTTATGAACTAAATTTCCTTAGTAAATTGTTTTAAATTTATTTTCTTTAAATCTATCATTTGTATAACAATTCAAAACTAGATATTCTTAATTTTATAATTTTGTTTGATGTCAAAGATTAGATTTTGCTATATCTATTCTAAAAGTTGGTATCACATTTCCTTTTTGGATTTTTATTTTTAACTTAGCTAAAGTCAAATATAAACCTATTATTTATATTAATGCAGATATTAGAGAGAGATGCTAAATTCTTTTTAGTATATTCTAAATTATTTATTATCTACTATAAAAAATATAAAGAAAAATAAAGTAGAATCCCTGATTTCAAAGAACTCAGTTGCTAAAAAACAGATACCATTTGCTAGACCCAAAATGTACTAATATGAGTATGTCTCTTTTCCTTTTGTTTTGTCACCGTTCGTTTGGAATGTCAGTGAGTAGAGAAATAGTGTGAAAGGCCCTCAGGGGGAAAAATAGAGGTTCAAGATCAGCAGAGACCCTACTAGAGAAACCAGTTCTACAGAAATGTTTTCAAATGTGTCGATTATCGCTACCTGTACACTCTGTTATTTTGTAATGTAACCATTTTATTTATTATTATAATAATGAAAGAGTGAAATTATAATAATGTGCAGAGTACATTTAACTGTGCAGTGTATTGCATTAAAACTAGATTAACATTTATACATACATAAAAGGTTATCTAGATATTATAAAATTTATGGTTGGATCTGTAAAAAATTCAAAACCTATTTTTAATCTTGCTTTGAGATTTTATAACAAGAAAATGTTCGTTTGAAGCAAAATTTTCAATTCACGTCCTTGAAAACGAAAAAAATGACAACTTGAAACACATAATTGACTATTTTTAAAGGTACAACATTTCAGAAATGTTTTAAAACATAAAATTTTCAGTACAGCTTTTCACTGGCATTTAAATCGAACTTTGAATTGTAAATAGCTCTTACTCTTAAGGAGACATCAGCCATATCCTTAGAAATAGCACGGAGTTGGTAGGTAGTTGTACAAAATTCTAGCCTAAAAGACAAGTAGGGAGCAACAATACTGTGGACCCTTTCTAGTCTTGGGCTGTGTGGCTATGTCAGGCTTCCCCACATTGCCTGAACTAAGGAGAAAGCCTCTTGTCCTTACAGGCCCCTTAGCTTCTATGACTTATATAGTCTATTTGAAAATGAATTGCTTTGTCCACACCATTTAACTATTGGCTTCTTCAACTGGTGAGATGAAACCTATACAATAATCATGTGACTAGCACTAAACAGCTGACATGGTGTAACTCTTCTCAGACTGAGGCTTATCTGGGGAGTATAAATCATATCAAGAAAATGTGCTTTCATTTCCTTAAATGAGTGTCCCCATCCTCCACTCTCCTCCACTGTTCTCCTCTCTGCTTCTATGATATCAACTTTTTTTTTTCTTTAGATTCCACATGAGTGAGATTATGTTGTGTTTGCCTTTATGTTTCTGACTTATTTCACTGAACAAGAAAATTTTTGACATGAAATTAAATTTCTGCCTGTAAACTCAATTCAAACTATTTACAAAATGTTTTCTCAAAAATGTTAGCTTAATGTAATAAATCTACTGGATGACCATATCACATTTTGTTTAGTGAAAACGAATTGTAAGGGTGCTCAATAGCCTCTTCATTTTCATACTTCCAGCTCCTTTGCTCCTATTAAAATTACTGCAAGTTAGCTTTTAAGAACCCTCTGTTTCACTACCTGAAGTTCTATAAAAAGATCCAAGTTCCTTCACAACCATTTCTTATGCTGTCATTCATACATATGTGATAATACCATGTCTGAACACATAGAAGTATGGGCTGGGTGCGGTGGGTCATGCCTGTAATCCCAGCACTTTGGAAGGCCGAGGCAGGTGAATTGCCTGAGGTTAGGAGTTTGAGACCAGCCTGGCCAACATGGTGAAACCCTGTTTCTACTAGAAATACAAAAAAAATTAGCCAGGCATGGTTATAGGCACCTGTAATCCCAGCTACTTGGGAGACTGAGGCAGGAGAATAGCTTGAACTCAGGAGGCAGAGATTGCAGTGAGCTGAGATTGTGCCATTGCACTCCAGCCTGGGCAACAAGAGTGAAACTCTTTCTCAAATGAATGAATGAATAAATGAATAAATGAATAAATAAATAAATACAAGTATGTATTGTGTTGTTTAGAATGTGTGGTGGAAATGAACTTGCTGAGTGATCTCAAAGGATTGGCACTGAATTGAAATAAATAAATATTCATGCTGAGTCTGGTTCAACTATAACTGCACCTGTAAGAATTGCTTTCCTTAGTATAAAACAAATCCAAATCACTCATGGCTTTATATTCCTGATCATTAAACTTGAAGCACTTTTTAATACTGCATGACTTTAACAAAAATATCTTAGCTGAGATTCAATGTTTGGTTGAGCCACACTCACTTGGACACCTTGGTTGCTTTTGTTTCTTCTGACCCCTCAGTTGTCTATGGCATGTGTAGATACAGGTGTATGGAAGTCGATGGCTAGTGGAAGTGGAATGATTTTAAGTCACTGTTATTCCACCACCTTTAATCTGTTGTTGCTCTTGATTTGTACCAGTGGCTGAGAAGACCAAAGAGCAAGTGACAAATGTTGGAGGAGCAGTGGTGACCGGTGTGACAGCAGTAGCCCAAAAGACAGTGGAGGGAGCAGGGAGCATTGCAGCAGCCACTGGCTTTGTCAAAAAGGACCAGTTGGGCAAGGTACGGTGTGTACACTTTGTGTTACATTTATAAGCTGGTGAGATTATGGTTCATTTTCATGTGAGGCCTGGAGGCAGGAGCAGGATACTTAATGTGGGGAACGGCTACCTGACCCTCCCCTTGTGAAAATGTGCTACCTTTATATTGGTCTTGCTTGTTCCAGGCATTAACCCAGATAAATGCCATGCAAATTTTATAATTATCATGATTGTTTCAATTTCTAGAAGAAAGTTAATGAAATAAAAAATGTAGTAAAATGTCAAAGGAACAGCGACATTTCAAAAAGAATGAGGGCTTTCATGTTAACTATAAGTCTTGGAATTTCTCTTCCTTGGAATAACAAATCTCTTTGTGCCTAATTTCTTAATTTCCAAAATAAAATTCTTTTACTTGATTTCTTTATAGTGACATCATCTCTTATTAAATGGCACATTTGCATATTACATAACAGTTCATTGCCAAATACATGTTTGTGGGAACTAAGAGGTTTAAAATATATATCAACCAGAGATCATAGTTTTGAGTAGATTTTAAAATTCTGAGAAGAATTTTGACTGAATTTTTTTGACAAACATGGGACACAAATAAGATTATACCAAAGATACTATAACTTTCATTTTAAATATGAAACTAATACCATATGAGGTGTCAACAATGATGAAATTTTACAAATGTCACCACTACAACAGCAAAATGATTTTTGCTTTTTCCCTGCCTCCTTGCTATTTCTTGAATAAATCAAGCATACCCTTGCCCTGACACATTACTGGGGAGGCCTGCCTTAATCTATATAAAATTGGAGCCATTCTTGTCACCTCTGGTATTCTCAGTCTCCCTATTCTTTCTTTCTCCTTCCTTCCTTCCCTCCTTCCCTCCTTCCTTCCTTCCTTCCTTCCTTCCTTCCTTCCTTCCTTCCTTCCTTCCTTCCTTCCTTCCTTTTTCTTTCTTTCTTTTTTCTTCCTTCCTTCTTCTCCCTTTCTTTCTTTTCTTTTTCTTTCTTTCTTTCTTTCTTTCTTTCTTTCTTTCTTTTTCTTTCTTTCTTTCTTCCTTCCTTCCTTCCTTCCTTCCTTCCTTCCTTCCTTCCTTCCTTCCTTCCTTCCTTTCTTT